>NC_049997.1:8064675-8192077 GCF_000003815.2 Branchiostoma floridae
AGAGTTCACACCTTGCAGTCAGGGTCATGACTCGTCGTAATTTAGAGCTGGCAGCCTAGTCGTCCGATCGATTTTCGCTACATGTGAGGAGGTTATTACAGGATAGCGAGTGTAAGAAGCCCCGGTAGAAATAGGATGTTATCCAGGCTAGATATTCACGTCTAAGCGACGTCTGATTAACATCAGACTGTTGTTAGAGTCCCATAGCTGATCAACAGGACATGCATTGGTCATTCGTCATCGGCCGCAGGACTGAGGTTCAAGGGCCTGTCAAAATTTCCCCAAGTCTGGCCAAGCACTCCGGGCCACTCCTGCTTTTCTCGGTACAGCTTGAGGTCCAGTGTGAGATCACATTGAACACGTAAAAGAACCCACCGCACCGAAAAAGAGTAAGCGTCTATCTTTGTGTGAGTGCATCAAACCAGCTGTCACTTACGTATGGCCTCCATAGCAGGCCCTCTGAGCCTTTTTTTGCTCAAAAGAGACTTTTGCTGGCGATTTCCGAACTGGGTTGCACAAGCGTTAGTACAAAAAGAAATGGCCAGCAAAAGTGTTGATTTTTTAGCCAACGACAAGACGAAAAAATAACAAGAGAGCTTGCTATGGAGGCTAACCGTTACACCTAGATTGTCGATATGTCGTTATACCTTGTGTGCAAAACTGGTGTATTACACATAAAGGCGGTTTATGGCCGGTTATGCTGAACAAACCATGTTGCAGGTGCAACCTACTGATGATGCAATGCTTATTCTCCAAGCAGAGGTTGAGTCGCGGAGATATAGTAGTAGTCGGGATTCTTACCGACTCGCTCCTCTAAAATCCCGACTACTATATCTCCGCAACTCAACCTCTGCTTGGAGAATAGCAATGCTACATATCGTGACAATTTTGCTGAACATTCAACCCTTTTGCACATTGTTACGTAACCCATTAATCAACCCACAAAGCAGAACTACTTGATGGACACTTTATAAAATTTCAATGGCCGAGTAGTTAACAAACAATGTGAACCCACTTGTGTAAAAGCTTTTGAGCAAAAAAAGCGAGAAAGACCAAAAACGGAACAAGAGGGAGTTCTGGTAAGTGACTCCCAATTGTTTAAGTTCAATGACAGTTTTCTATACGTTAAAGAAAAACTATTCAGGTGCGTGTACTCAGCCGGCCACGCGTGGTGGCCAATGAAAGAACTCGTTACATCTCCCACCGGAAAGGACGTGTTGGTTCAGGCTTCGGGCTGGAGTGCTGGTTTTTGTAAGAAGCGATTGTGACAAGACTCAGGAAAGACTGTATCTTTTGTTTGAAAAGACTTGCCATGAAAGGGAGAAAAGACGAGTCCTCTGTTTGAGCGTAAAGGGGAGAAAGGCATAATGGTAATAAATCTAGTTAAGGACTTCTCAAGTTCATCTAAATTTAGACTTGTTGCTATGTAAGGAATATCATGCTTTTCGTGCCATTTCGGAATTTAGGGGTCTTCACAGGCTAGATACTTTTTATACGTCGAAGATCAAGTAAGTAAAATATCTTTCAAGAGTTCGTAAAGTTGTCTCATACATGTGTGATGACATAGTCATTAATTGTCCTCATCATCATGGCAGCTTTCAGTTACCCGGATGAACGACATCTCGTGACCTTATAAAACTTCGCAAAATGCAGCTACACAAATACATGTAGATCAGAAGGTACACGTTTCATGCAACTTGCCGATTCTTTGCTTGGCTCGGAGCTCCTTTGAATGAAGCACCCTTGAAGGCCCCCTTTCCACTAGACGGCGATCGCTCTGCGCTCTCACTGCGACCTAAATAGGATATGTGTAACCTTCGCTTTCACACTGGGTATATCATACAAAACGTAAAAGTATGACTGGGAAGACAACAAAACACACAAAGTGTAAAAAGATTCGTTTCTTTTCTGTAGAATTCGTTGAGCGATATATCAAATTTTAGGTCGCAGGAAGAGCGCGGCGAGAGCGCCATCCAAGTGGAAAGGGGGTATAAGCGTTGTTATAAAAGCATCCCGTGCAATACTCACACTGCAAACCGCTTTCATCATGCCGCAGGTCCTTTCTTTTTACCTTTGACGGTTGGTCACTGTGATCTTCTATCATAAAAAGAAGTTGAACGTTCATTGAAGTTCATTCATATAAAAATAGACCGTAAGGAGAATGGTGGAGAAGTGAACGGGAGGGAAAGGGGAAGAGAAGTTGGGGATGGGGTGGGATGGGATGGGAAGCTGAGAGGTAGGGAGGAGAGGTGTAGAAAAAGTTTTGGGTGTGGGCAAAGCGGTTTGCATCATTCTTTTGCAAAATGTTTTATTCATCTTTCTTCGTCGTATTCTATCACATTTGATCTCTTCCCAATATTCACCTTAGCTTATTAGGCTTCTACATAGCGGACTCTTGCAGATTGGTAATGGTGAGCTTCTTTTGGCCCTATAGTGGCAGGAGAAAAGGAACGGAGACTCCCGCATGCTGTGATTTCTAGGTCATCCATGCGACCTATCCTACGACAGAACACCCAACCGTCGATGAATCATTTTACACATCTAATCTACAGGACCCATCAGTGACGCCCCACCGGCGGTGTATCAAACACTTCACGGGCCAGCAGGTGTCTGTACAGGTGTAACAAGGTGGGCCTTCCGGTTCCCAAACACGGTGTCTATTATATCAGCACACCTGAGTGGCGACAGTGTACGGGGTTTACCTGTGAATAGCTTGACCAGTGATAAGCGGTGTAGCGACCTTAATGGGTGAAGTCAGATGAATAACGGTTCTGTTGAACGGGCAAGGCTCCAACTGTGTGTGACGTCACAAACTATAAATAGAAGCCGCGATTTGGAGGGTTGGAGAGTTTTTAGGGTTGGAGAGTTTTTTTAGGGTTGGAGAGTTTTTAGGGTTCGAGACTTTGAAGGATTGGAGATTTTGAAGGGTTGGAGAGCTCCGAGATTTCGACCGGTCTGATTTGAAAGCACACACAGGTGTGTAGAGAAAGGAAAGAATCGTTCATTAGTGATGTGCTCTCTTGATACAAATTTATAACGAAATCATTCAGTAGCGAGAGAAATGAATTTCGATAACTGTAAATGAAGATTATCTTAGGCTTAATCCAAGTTCTGTGTGTTAAACCATAGGAAGCAAGCGTCACTGCAAAGTGCATATTCTGATACGGCGTAGGGTACGGAAAAAGCTATCCATTCTCTCCAAGGACAGTTGATTTCCAACGTTGGGGCAACCCGGTTTTAATCACGGGAGATGCAATTGCAACGTTTCCTTGTTAAATAAGAGGTAGAAAAGGGTGGCAATTAGTCTAGAAGTAGATTTTAAGGTTGGAAAACAACAAGATCTTCGCTAGGTCACAAGATGTAGAACCTGTCCTTGGCCCGGTCCTGTCTGAGCCGTCTGCCTTGTACAATCCATGAGTCATGATTTACAAACATGTCTCTTTTTTCAGGCGTTATACGTTATCTCTGTGTCAAAACGCCGTTCCTGGTCGGATGTATCAAATAATACGAGGCAAACTTCACGTCTTTACACGACGGCAAACTGTCATAGTCAACAATGGCTGATCATTCATCGATGCCTGTGTGGTAGGTTTTGTCTGACTCAGGGACTAAATGACTCAGCGACAATCTAAGTATTATCATACGTTAGTTGACATCAAATCAATTACTAGTATTCCTTTATCAATCTCAACTCCTTTGGCTAGGCCGGCTTAACTTCTTTGTCAGTTTTTGATACTATCTTATGCTCATGACCACTGTCTAACAAACTTAAACCAAGTCGACGCCTAACCTTTGCTTGAAGAGCAAAAAGCACATCCAAACAGACGTACAAATGATGATGTTCAAAACTAGTCGAAACACTGCACATCTCCTTGTACATGTAAGAGATAGTCTCTCCCGGACTCCCGCCTGGCCGAAAAGCAATAGGGGACTTTGGCACAGTTAGGAATAAAAGTCTTGTAGTCAATTGGTGTGAACTGATAGCTGGATAGACAGCAAAAGACTGACTGAAAGCCCATAACAACTTATTTGTCCCAATGTGGCCCTTCTTTAAATCCAGCTGACACGTCTGCCTGGAGACTAGTAGGACATGGCGCGCCGCATGACCCAACTTGGTCCCCGACTGTGTGGTCCAGACACAGGTGTAGAAGGAACTTAAAACCACCACGAACAGTCAGAAATGGACGGCCTATGATCCATTCCGACGTGACCCAACTTGGTCCCCGACTGTGTGGTCCGGACGCACGTGTAGAAGCAACACGTGTCTGATGTACAGGTTTGTTCTCGTATGTCAATAACCTGTCCGCTACCACCTGGCGTACGGACAGGTGTCACCGGGGTGAGATAGGCCAGAGAACCGTCCGCTTACTCTCCAAGCAGAGGTTAGACTCCGGCTTGTTTTGGGCGTCTTGTTGTGCGATTTCTATCGGCCTCTCTCTTTTGATAGGCATTTTTTTCTGTCATTTTTTTTCTGTCAGCCAAAAAAAGGAAAACCTGACAAAATAAGCAGCCAGATCAAAACCTAAGACGTACAGAACAAGCCAGAGTCTAAACTCTGCTTTTTGGGGTCATGTGGTGTACTTGCAGCCAGTGCACGGTACTAGTATATCCCCACTCCACCCAGGTGCAAAAATGGCTACCTGACTTCTTCTATTTGGGAGGTAAAGGCAGAGGGGGAGAGGGTTGGGCTCCTCCTTCCAATATCGTCCAAGGTCGAAACACAGCTGTGGATAGCAACCCACTGCCCCATGACCTCAAAAAGGCTTTGAGACTACTACCTTTGCCTGCTGTCTGTCCTTTGTATATGGCACAGTTGATGACTTATAACAGTGTAGTGCTACATAGCGTCCTGGGCGAATGTGGCATCATTAAGACGAGCCAGGTGCGGAGTAGGTAGGACCAGAGACAACCTACTGAAATGGGGACGGGTGAACTCAGCTGAGTGTCGTTGTGGCCACCCTACCCAAACTATGGGACACATTACAAAGGACTGCGTATTAGACCCCAACACCTCCAACCAGGACCTACTAGAAGCTAACGAGGAGGCCGTGGCCTGGCTGCAGTACTGGCACGGAACGATATGAAGATGAAGACAACATTTCATAATCTGTTAAAATGACACTATTGAAAAACGAGCAATGTAATATACTACAGTGACCACTACAGCTGGGCTTGTAATTGGGTATCAGGATTTGAGACGGACCAGTACAGGGGTGGACAGGTGCAGCGTTTGGGCAGTGTCAAGGGCACAGCGGTACCGGACACAACCGACCCATGATAGTCTGAGAATTGAGATGTGCGACATTTTTAGCTTGAAGCCATATGGATGTCAAGCCTCTAATTCTAAATTGGTATCTTTATTTCCTTATTTCGGGTATGAAAACCCATAGTCATAGAGCACACAACACCAAAGGACACAGATACCTACATATCCTTAAAATGATGACTTATATATAAAAGTATGATTATGAATATTTCTGTCCTCTTTCGCAAAGGAGTTAACACATTTATGATATCATAATCCATTTAAATATTACTTTAAAACTTACAATATCCTGACACTATAATCCTATATTCTGTTTTCCTACACATTTCTGACAAATTCGTCCGTGTGAAAAATACGTTTATACAGTCAATACCACGTTGATAAATATACAAATACCAGACAGATATACCAAGCGTGTTCTTCCCACGGGAAGAATGGAAACCTTGAACCTATCCCGTCCTGATATTTCAGACATTAAAAACCTCCAGGCCGGCGGTGTGGACCTGTGATCTGACGTCTGCTCCTGGTTTAGATCTACCGGTGGAACGCGTTGTTTCATGTCGGTGTGGACCACCTTGGGGCGGGAAAGACCGCCGCTGTGGGGTAATATGTTCGGAGAAATAGGAGAACCTAACCTTGCACGTGCAGAAACGGTGTCAGTAACATGCTCTGGATATACAGACAATCGTGGAGGATGGAGTAAAGCTTGGACAGGTAAAACAGAAAGAATACAACGAAAGAAATTAGAAAGGAGGGAAGCCTAAAAGACTACCACCATGAGGTAAAATGTTAGGAGAAATAGGGGAACCTTGCAGGTGCGAAAATGGTGTCGGTCCGATCTGGATATACGGACAATCATGGAACAAGTAGATGGTAGAAAAGCTTGGTTTTCATTTGTCCGACCCCTATCCACCTGCTATTAGACATCCACAGCTTCTCGAGTAATACTGCCCACATAGGCAAAACGGCCCATAAAACATAACATTCTTGGCGAAGGTCACACTGAGAGGTAAAAATGTGTCGGCAACGTCGTCATGAAATGGATAGACGAACTGTCATCGGCCTCCGTCCTTCTTGATCAACTATGAACACAATATGTTATAACAAATATGTAATATGGAACCAGTGGATCTACTGAAGAAGGCAATAGATCGATGAAAGAAAGGAGAGAAAGATGAGAGGGAAAATGGGAGGTCAGGAAGAAAGAGGGGCAATAACAGGAAATAGAAAGAAGAAAACAAAGAAGAGTAGAAGGAGAGAGGAAAAAGTGGGAACAAGTCAAATAAAGTAAAAACGCAAAACAAACTTTCCGGAATGCTCAACAGTTTCATCCGGCAGGGCGTACCAATACTCCAAAATGCTTTATTTGTTTCGCTGTTTATGAACGTCAAAACGCCCCTCATGTTGGTGGGTAATTGAGGGCGAGTGTGTTGTACTTTCTTACTCAACCGGACACGAGGACAAAGACTGGCCCCTCCCTACAGCTGACATTTGTACGGGTCTGTTTACTGATGACTGTTACTGTGGACAGAATCAGGACACGGCTGCCGTTTCTCTCCAAGCAGAGGTACGGTTCAGGCTACGGTACTTCTTTCGGGCGTCTTTTTATACGTTTAGTAACCCTTTATCTTTGCAAGGAAAATCGGATTTAGCACATTGGTAAATGATATGTAGAGCTGAGTAACGGTTAGATTTACCAGAGATTTGTCAACATTTATCCGTCCTTTCGCAGTTTATAAAAAAAATTGAGGAAAACAAAAATTAGAAAGGCTGACAAAACGTTCAATACAAGATTGGAGAGGTGACACAACAAGCGAAATGGACGCAAATGATATTATAGAGTATGCATACCTATACTACGGTGGTACAAATTTTTAATCTCAAGCTGATATTTGAAGGGAAGACTATGACGTTTTCCTGTGTACAACTGCTATCACACGCTTCCCACGACAGGTGTGCGACAGTACCTTGCGACAGTCGTGAATATATTGTAGATGATTCAAATGAAAGTGAGTTTTCCCATGACCACTTGACACTGTTCGTCAGTGAAAAAGGGTTATAGTCTCCTCGCGATCTTTCCTTCAACTATTTGCTTGGAAATTGCAAATTGTGTTCAATTCTAACTTGCAAATGAATAAACAGAACACCATAATTAGTGGTAAGGTGAACGAGGTGGGTGACCAACAGCTTAGGGCGTGGTCGCTGGATAGAAAGTAAATTTTGAATCGACTCTCAGTTGCAGACCGCACTACTTTGTTTAGGCCTGTTTCTGCGTAACCGGTCTTAGGATTAAGATGCAATGAAAACAAATCAGTTTCCGTCAACCACTAAACTCTTTGATACAAAAAACAAGCATGACTAATACAACTTCCTTCTGAGAAGGCTAGGTCGAACCAAGACGGTAAAAAAAACTCCACTCATTGTTGTTGTTCCTTCATCGCTTGTTGTTTGACCCCTGTCGCCACAGCAACTCCTGAAGTCATATTTCAACTGAGAAGACACATAGACATTCTAGTTGACAGTTTGAATGCGGTATCTGGTTCCATCAGACTTTTAATTGACGTCTACCTTAACGTGGTATCTAGTCCGTGACCGGTCGCACAAAAGTGTGCAGCTGACAACCGCGTCTGTTACAGAGAAGAGACTTGTTACCCTGTTCGGATTGCGCGCAGCCCGTTTCAGGGATTAACTTCCAATGCATGGACTTCCACACCTTAGAAAAGCGTTAAAAACACACAAGCCATTGAATGGACTTCGTAGCAACAGTGTGCCCTTTATTATTGAAAACAAACAGGATACGTCAAAATAAACAACCATTGAATTAAACTGAAGGAGGATGAAAATTGTACAATAGAACCTTCACAATTGTCATGGGAACGGCAAGCATTGCTGTCAACAACATACAGAGTTGTATACATTTACTAAGACTTCCTTATCTGTGGTTTCCGGATAGAAAGAGAAAGTCTTTGTTATTATGGGCGTGAGTTAAATGCAGTTTAAGTGTCTATGGTGTACCTTCACTAAGCTTTTCGAAGTTCCAGGTTGACTTTTTTGATAATTCATTCACTGCCGTTGGGAAAAAAATTAGTCGGTAGTTATATTAAAACACATTTGCAAATAACTGTAAGAAATGAAAGTTATAAAGTTTTCCGACAGGCTTACTCTTCTACCCCGGCAGAAAACCACCAATACCTTCCCCTCACATCTGCTTGTTTTTCGAGGGGATGTTTTAAAGGAAGTCTACAGGAATGAAGAAGTAGCCTAAAATCTAGTCTCCTTTACTTTAAAATTCGCTTCCAAAGGTCGCTACCCTGACAACAATTGCCAAGGTAGCGGGCGTTTGAAGTGAAATAAAGCTACCAAGAGGCAAGACTGAATTCCAGGCTACTGTTGGAAGTGCACCCAAGACAAGAACGCTCGACTCCAGTCTGTAAAGGCTACCACCATGTTGCCTAAGACATGTACTATGTGCTGTGCTGTGAGACCGCGATTGCAGTGTCCGCCCTCTGTAAACAGATGATTCGGACTTTTTTTATTTTGAAGAAATATGATAGCGAGCTAGAAAAACCATGTCTCTGGAACAACGTGTTCTCAATAGACGAGTCCATTCAACTGCACGAAAGAGGGGAGCTGTTGTCGGTTAAAATTTGAACGTCAAACATCATAATATTCATCTTGATACTAGACAAAAAGCTTGCTATGTCGTTTGAAAAGACAAACAATTCTTTCTTATAAAGATAAAACTAGAAATTTTCGCCCTTTTAGAATGATCAATCCGCCCTTGTTTTCCACCAATCCCCGTGAAGGCTCCATGTCTCGGCGGCTGTTTGTGTTGAGATAGGAAATGTGAGTAAAACGCAAACTCTGACACGGTCTTACAAACAAACAAACATACATACATGTCTTCTGTCGTGTGGCCTTGTGTCTGATGACAAACATCTTCATCTATATCTGCCGAAAATGAGCAGTTTCTACAAGACAACATAGCTAGCTAGAAATTAGTTGATTTTCCAACTGAACTCCTATGGCTGGCTCTGGCGTATCATTCAATGTCATCATCATCATCATCATTTTAAGCCAATTTCTACCACTTTCCTGCAACAACGAAGGCAGGTATAAGCTAAAACGCTTTGACAACAGCAACAACAACAAAGACCAGGATGTTAGCATTACTAAGGAAAAATTCTATAGCAGAAAAAATGAAAATAAAAGTTTTATTTTACACAGCAAAACATATAGAAGCCGTTCTTTGTTTCTTCAACCCAAAGTGAAATGCTTTATAGACGTATCATACACATAATCCTTTGTAATAGACGTTTTGTCTATAGGTACCCAGTTTGAAGTGATATAGAAGTGTCTGATTGTATTTAGGTAAGCGCCATTTCACCGTTTCCGGCTTAATAAGATTTGGTGTATAACCGTCCGTCGGAAGCTGTGGTATTAGATAGCCTTGTCAATAGATATGGGAGGCTTGTGGCTGAGACACAAGGCATTGTTTACAACTGCACGTGGCTTTTGGTTCCTTCCATTTACTTTCTGCCTTACTTGTTAAGATGCCCTTTCAGAATGTTTAAAGTCTAGCTATGCTACATTCTCATAGATGCTTCGCACGCAGAATTCTAAGTACATTCTATATCTCAATATTCATGGCTCAATGCTCTCTTATGTTGCTATCTGGCACCGGTGCGGCAATGCGGAGTTCGAAAGATTACTCAACAAATTTCAGAGGTAAAGAACGAATTTTCTTACGTTTTATGTTTTTGTTGTCTTCTCAGCCATACTTTTACGTATCATACAGTAGCAATATCTAAACTATAAACAAAATACGCCGACAATAACACAACAGTGCCTCAGCGAGCGGACGAACCCCGCAGTGCCGCACCGGTGCCCCAAGTGCAGTGAGATGCCACCTTTATAAAGAATCATAACGCTAAAACATATTAACTACTTTCTACATAAAAAACGCGTAGAACGTAAAACGAAAGATCCTAATCCGTACTCCATTACAGTAATCCACTAATCCTTAACAAACCAAACCGGCCACATAATCCACGTCAGAATCAAATAAATCCAAGTCAAACAGAACATGATATGTAGATTTCACCCAATATTGCCTCATGATATCCTCTCATAAAAACCCTCAAACACCTTTTGTTGAAGATTAAGTCGTTCTAATTCAGCCTTGTTTGGCCACGAGAAAGACAGCCACCAAAGCTCTTAAGACCTTGCTCTATCTTCCTTCACATCTTCCACGCTTCGTTAAGGACCTGCTTGCGGACTTAAGGAGGAAAGGAGACTCTTCTATGATCTTAGTGTTCTTGCTAAGACCCCGTGAAGACGTGGTTCTTTGTGAGGTGTTCTGGAGCGAAGATGTTGAAAGGATGTGTTAGATTTCATCGGATATGTCCACAGAGGCAGGGTGTGTGAGTGACAGCGGACGGGTGCGTTGACGTAGTAAGGTCTACTGTAGGGAGGGCAACCGTCAAAACAAACACACGGGGACGGTCAAATCATTTCTGTTATCACAGATAAAGTCTCTTTGAACTAGATCATGGTACAGAGACAGTGAACGAGGAGGTCGTTACCCTTTTCTGACTAATAACCGTTTCCTGAAGGTCAGGTACCAGTACCAATTAGAAGGCAATAATTCCCTCCTTCAAGTTCTTGAAGATTATGGATGCTGTGGACAATAATAGCATTTCTGTCCTCACACGCTCCCGTTACGTTAAGAAGGTAACATTTCTGCACATAATGTCAATTTTTGTTTTCGTTGTGGGTTTGCTTCGGTGTATGATAGACTTAACTGGATTCGCGCCTCCCTAGCAGCTGCTTTTGAAATTACAACTGTTTTCAAACTGTACAAACTGCGACAATTCAGTCCTGTAGAATAAAGTACACCACGTTAACGTTAGTCCCTCCCAATCCCCCAATTTATCTAGTCTCTACCAGACTCCCGACTGGCCGAATAAAGGGACTATGGCCAAGTTGGGAATAAAAAAGCCTAGTAGGAGTTTATTGGCCTAGGAGTGTTGGCAGGTCACAAACTGTACCCTTTGGCCATCTAACTCCTCTTGCATGTTTTCTGTCTGATTTGGCCAATTTCTACTATTTTCCAGCGACCTGTGGAGCCTGGTAGAGGCTACAACTTACCAATCAGAGAACTGTTAGCAAAAACACCATAAACTTGCATATTCAACAAAACAAGCCACTCATCTATGGGAAGTTTCCAGATAAGATTCGCTACCCAGTTTCTGAGTAAGCTTAGGGGATCTGCGGATATGATGACCGGTCACACCTTTACATAACACCGCTAGCAAAAATAAGCCATAAAACTGTCAACCTGTGATGGACTGTCCAAAATCACTGGGAGACATAGAAGTGTCTAGGAGTGTTTTGGCTGTCCTTCAAGCAGAGGTCGGGTCGAGGAGATAGCAGTGGTCGGGATTTTTACTTTCGTACGATCACAAACTGAAAGCATTCAAGGAAAGGTCGTCTTCATTGTCGGCACTTGGTTCGGTCACAGACTGCAGCTGCTTGAAAAAAAAAAATATTCACTGTAAAAATCTTACGATGGCCTACGACAAGTGTGACAGCGTCATTCAGTGAAAAGAAATGGTAGTCTACGTTTCAACGCTCTTTCCAAAATGAGTGAAGTTGTTTTCATTGTTCAATGAAGAAATGAACCTGAATCCTAATTACACGAAATGCATGGAAAAGAAAACAAGCACGAAGCTCCAATTTGTATTTAATCGTACCTTTCTAATTTTAGCGGTTGTCTCAGTTTTATAATGATTTTGGACTGGAGGCAGTGATATCATCGACTGAGACCGCTAAAAGAATCAAACATAGACCTCAGGAAATACCTGTCGAGACAGAAACGCTATGGCTACCTTACAGTAAACCTATTTGTTTTCTAGAGACTTTACTGGTGCCAGGACTACGGTTTACCAAAATCCCTCTGTTTTGAAAGAATCGCTAATCTGTTACCTTTTGGTTCACACTAATGACTACGTAAACACGTCAAGTACAAGAAGATTGCACTTGTGTTGTAATTATTTCCTTTCCATGTTTTCATTTGGTGGCTAGCGTAATCGTTGACTTAGGGTTTCGATCATTTTCGGGCCAGGGAATTTCGATCATTTTTTGCATCAACAGTGTGGTCTACAAAAATTGAAAATATGAGTTTTACCATGTTGTAGTTATATGCGTTCCATCAAGAATGCTCAAGGATGCTGCATGTATAAACATAAAGCTAAAAGTGTTTGAAAACTCCCGCTTTTCAAAATGGTATGGCCCAGGGACTAATCAGAAACATGAGAACACGTCTCGTTCTGAGGTTTGAGTTTTGCTCATGAGCTCATGACGTCAAAGGTTACTCGAGGTCACGCCCTTTAAAAGCTCCTTGGTAAGAACCTACTAGTATTACTTAAAAAAGGAATATGAGTCATTCTGTATATATACATCTATAATTGGTGAACATTACACATGTACAACATCCTGATTGAACGTTTGGACATGGCTTTAATATAAGCTTCAAATACACAAAAGAGTAGTCAGCATCAAGACTTGCGTACGTGCGTGTTTGGATGTAGACTGTTTGGTTTGGGATGAAGTGTACTTTACTACCTGACATTACCTGGATATCGCAAAATGTAATGAAGCTTTAGACGTGTACTTTATACAAAGATATCAACGCTAAGTCCACAAGGGACCAGCCAGTATCGCCAAATATAATGAAGTTTTAGACGTGTACGTAATACAAATTAAAGATATCAATGCTAAGTCCACAAGGGAGCAGTCGGTATCACAAAATGTAATGAAGTTTTAGACGTGTACTTTATACAAAGATATCAAGGAGGTTAAAGAAACTTGAAAGATATCAACGCTAAGTCCACAAGGGAGCAGCCAGTATCGCAAAATGTAATGAAGTTTTAGACGTGTATTTTATACAAAGACATCAACGCTAAGTCCACAAAGGAGCATTCAATATCACAAAATGTAATGACGTTTTAGACGTGCACTTTTATATACAAAGACATCAACGCTAAGTCCACAAGGGATAAGCTAGTATGGCAAAATGTAATGAAGTTTTAGACGAATACGTAATACAAAGATAGCAACGCTAAGTCCACAAGGGAGTAGCCTATACAAAGTCTTAGTGTACCTGGCCTAGTGTGGACTGATTGGTCAGCTCGGATCAAATCCTTCGACTACCAGACACCATACAATTCTTGTCATTACGCACAGAAGGTTATTAATTAAGTTTAGACATGTACACTGCGTCAAACACAAAGAAGCCGTTAGTTCAAACAAGACGTGTTCAAGGCCTTGAGTGGACTGAATAGTTTTGGATCAAAGTTTTCACCAAATATTTACTTGAATTATCTTGAATAGAAAGTAATACTCAAGTCACAATACCTCTAAATATAAAATTGAAATGGATATGTTAGAGTTTAGTCAGATATTTTGGAAACATTTGAACGTTAAACTACACAAAAATCTATTTTATGAACAAATTTCAAACATTTGTCTGATTCTTTCTCTTAGAAATATTTGTGAATAGTTGCAGCATTTGGCAAATGGTAGATTTGAGTTATTGCCCTCATGAAGGTAGGAGTTAGTCTAGCTCCACTGTCATCCCCTGTATATATTCAGATTTCATTGTTGGACACCGGTAATACTCTTTTGTGGTGACCATGGTCAGCACAGAAATGTATTGATTTAATTTAGACATGTACTTTAAGCCTACAAAGGTGCAGTCAGCACAAAGTCTTAGAGTACGTGTCTCCAATGGCATTATTTGTTTTAGGATCAAGTACTTTCTATTATCTGGTATTACGTGGATATCACAGACGGCTATTAATCAAGTTCATACTTAAGTCTACAATGGTGCCAGTCTTAGCTTACGTGTCTCGTACGGTACTATTTGATTTAGGATCAAATGCTTTCTCTTAATCTTATAATACGTGATCATCACAGAAGGTTGTCAAGTTTTAGACTTGTTCTCTATAACAACGTGAAGTACACAACAGTGGTAAAGTCAGCCTAAGTTACATAGCTTACTACATGTCTCGAATGGTACTATTTGTTTTAAGATCAAATGCTTTTTGTTAATCTAGTATTACGTGGTCGTCACAGAAGGTTGTCAAGTTTTAGACTTGTTCTCTATATAACGTGAAGAACACAATGGTACAGTCAGCCTTAGTTGCTGGTACTTGGTGTTTGGTTTAGGATAAAGTGCCTCGTGTTATCTAGCATTACGTGGTCATCACAGAAGGTTGTCAAGTTTTAGACTTGTTCTCTATATAACGTGAAGAACACAATGGTACAGTCAGCCTTAGTGACTGGCACTTGGTGTTTGGTTTAGGATCAAGTGCTTTTATACTTCCCGGCATTACGTGAGTATCAGAGAAAGTTCGTGTTGTGAGCTTACACCAGGGCTCTAGCCAGCGTCCGTTTTTCCGCCAATTGACGGGAATTTGCTGCGTCTGACGGAAAAATTTAAAACCAATCCGTCAACCTTGACGGACAAAAATCCTTGGTAGAAGCTACAGGCAGCTTGGGGACGCCGTCCACGGCCGTAAAAGCCATACACTTTTTTTTTGCTATTATGATTGTTTGATAATGTGTGTCAGTGCCCTTTTGCATACGATAATCTCATTAAAAACCCATTTTTCAAGATCTCAGTTCAGTCTCTCTAACTCCTGAAATGGTGTTTTCGCGACAATGGGAATTGGCTGACGGAAAAAAAATCGAGCTGGCTAGAGCCCTGGCTTACACAAACATTGGGTGGGCAGTATGGGTTTGGGAGGGGATAGACATGGTTTTGGGACAAAACAATGGTATAGTGATAGGTTGTATTCTGTATGTACGGTAGAAGCCGTTTAATTACATTATCTCCATTTGATAATGAAATAGACATACAATAAAAAAAACTCAAAATATTGATCATATTTGATGTGTTAGAATACAATCTTGGAATAGTGGCTGATATATAAAGTCATTAATGAAGAAACAATTTGATTAGCCGTCGTTTTCGTCCTTACTGTATACATTGATATTCTGTTTGGAATATAGTTGTCAATTTGTGTACAGTAGTATTAGTTAAAACATATTTATAATCACAGCATTCGACTAGCACTAGTAATAGTTTCGTGTTTTTTTATGCCTATATCTAGTTCTACTTGTACAAATCCACAAACTGCGCACAACCCAGTATTCACGTGTAAACCCACACGACAACTACTCGGCAAACTAAGCATCCATACTAAAGGCATCCCCAATAAGATTAAATCTGTCTGTGTGTACCGAGTGTTATGTTACTGACTAGGTAACCGTTATTGTTAGAGTTCTTTCACCCCTTCACACATAGCCCTGAGTCTCGGCTACCAGACAGCGTTTGTTCTACTGTAAATAAAGTACAATAAAGAAAGACGTCAACAGGGGTTTACGTGCAGCACTTCTACCCTTATAAATGAGTATTTTGTAAGAAAAGGAAATGAAAACGTTAGGTAACTTGTTGTGAGTGATAAGGACAATAGAATTTAGATAACAGAACTAATTGCTACAGGGAAGACTAGTGCTGAAGAAATGTTAACGTTACATCACATGTAGGAAATATGTCTGAAAAGACGCCGCGCGTACCACAAATCATATAAGTTACGAACAAAGGTAGAGTTACAGAAATATAAAGTCGGTAATGAATCTGACTGAAGATATTCATATTCTAGACGAGGAATTGACGTCATTATCCAGTGGGCCTTTCTATTAGTTTGAAGATTTCTACGGAGGTTCACTGGTTTGCTTTCGAAAAGTGGTGCTGAAAGGTCGACATTAAGAGGCATACACTAATATATGTAAGTACGCGTATGTCTAGAGTACTGTAACAAGTGGTAATGGAAAAGTTGATTAAAGAAAGGCATACCAGCAGCTTAGAAAAGGGCGTTATAATTTGTTGTAACGCCGACGTATGTTTACCTGAGTTATGTAACTTTGTAACAACCACCTTTACAAAATATGACAACAAAAAGCAGCGAGTCTACAATTTCAAGACCAAAAGGCTTTAAAAAGTTAAGCGATGAAAACAAATCAAGTTACGTGTTCTCTCACACATACAATAAGTGCCGAATACATGTATAGAAAATTACTCTCTCATTAAAACGGTTCGTGGTAATTTTGTGAAGAGTTTCGGGACTCAGGTGGTGCCATGTAAGCACGAACTGTCTCACAGAGGGGGAACTCAAACAAATCAAAAGATTATGGCTTCCTAATCAATCACGTAAAATACCTCTTAAAACTTACTCTATTGCCGTAGTTACTCTCCAAACTATCTCAAACAAAGTGTGGAAAAGTACTGAGAAGACGTGGGTGACAATGAGTTAAGATAAGAGTCCTTAAAGGCGTAGTTAATGTATTTAGTGGCGTGTTGAAGGAGGGATTAAGTCGTTGATTTAGAAGTTATTTGTCATTTTGAACCATTTATGTCGCTGTGGGGGGTGACGGGACGATAAGGTGCTGTTTGGTGTATGACGTCATGACTACGTCACGTGTATGCTAATGAGGGGTAAATAAAAACTTTATAAGGAAGCGGGCTTAGAGGAAACAGGAAATCTAAGATCTCATGCTTCCCTGAAATACTGAGAGTTTCTGTGAATTTTTCATTGCCAGAGCTAAATCTTATCATGCGTTATAACAGTTGATGCTTAGCACGTTTCAAGCCTAGAGTGTCCCGAATTGAGGTCATTGGTCTCAAGGGGCAGACCAGCTGTCCATGGACTGTGCAGCACTTCTTTCAGTAGGCTTGTGATGCTGCAGTAACTAGAAATACTGCTAGGGAGCCCAAAATTGGCTTATTTCTTTGGGACCCCAATAACTACCCTTAAACAAAATCCATACTAATCCATCAAAGGGATCTTGAGCTACATGTACAAACACAAGATACTTGAAGCCAAGGAATAAAGAAACAGCGAAGACGTCGACCCCGCATTTTCATACGATGATACGTTGATCTGTTACCTTGGCGATGAGCTGCACTACGGTAGAGCACTTTTCTGGACAGATATATCCAACATATGTGGAAGAGGGGCAAAAAGTTCGGACCAAAAATTTGACAACATTTACCAACTTTGAGTTACTTACCTTTTATAGAAGACAAAAAATGTGTAAAACTTTCAGAGGATTTATGATTGATTTGTTACGACGATCAATTAAAATCTAACTTGCCGTGTGGCATGTATGGTTACGTAATACCAATACCAACTCTACGATCAAAACACTTGACGGCGATACCAAACAAGGCTATAAAAAGGCTGTATATCTTTTTGAGTTGCTTACGTGTTAGTAACCGTACTTGAAATACGTAAAGTGCAACATTTGCTTCAATAGGTCTATATTTTGAACACTTAGGCTTTGAGGTTGAGTAAATAAGGGACTAGCAACGATTTCACATTTTGAAAGCTTCCTCAAGGACGTTGGTTTCTTTGATTAAGAGCTGCAATTTATTAATATTCTTGTCAGAAATATTCAAAACGTGCGCAAAGGAATGTGTGCAAAAATTTAGACCAAAAATTTGACAACATTTTAAACTGTGCTCTTGCTAACTTTTTGTGTGGCAGAACTGCGTGAAAAAATTCAGATGATATATGATTTTTTTATCACGCTGTTAAAATTGCATTGCATGGTTACATAACAACAGCGTCTGCGCCCTGAACAAAAAACTCCACGCCGGTACAAAACAAGACTATAAAAAGACTATATATCTCTGGTGTATGCTTGTAAACGTGTTCGATATATGGCTGCTTACGTGTTTGTAAGAGCACTTGAGATACGCCAAGTGCATCGTTTGCTTCAATAGGTCTATATAACAGCCATATAGAGGGGTCGATGCAATTTCTAATATATTTCCAGGAAGATTTTGGGGTGAACAAAAGGAAGCGTGCATATATATATAAGAAAGGAAACTTTGAGGAAATAAGAGAATGAGACTGAATTTTAAGGTAATAGCTACTGATTCACATTTTCTATTTCATTGACCATGAATTACAGCTGTTCACAGTTCGAGATATTTAACATGAATGCACAAATAACAACAGGGACAAATGTCAATTTTCAAACCCAAAAATTACCGCATTTGTTGTTTGACTAATGTACATGGTTTAGGAAGAGTGTAGCATGTCGCATGGTTATATATTAATAGTCATACTCGACAAATGTTTCGCTGCCAAAACACTCCACACTAGTGACATCTTGCTGAAAACAAGAAGTCCAAACAAAACATAAAAAGCTATATATTGTCGGCTAAGAATATTCAATCATCATATATCCAGAATCGTATTCAACAGAAAGTAACCAAACGATGATCATTTAATGACGAACAAAGAGAGAATCTAACAAAATCCAAATAAAAAAGTTAACAGTAAACACCATTAATGAAGTTATATGCGCTATGTAGAAAACTCTGGAACTGCAACAACGAAGCCATCTGTTATCTGACTTACTTTGGTCTATAAATAGAAGAAGACAAACTACTTAACATTTAGATGGGACAGTCCCCCTGCACTTAACGACACAAGGTGTCCTCATTGTGTCATTACAAAGGATACAGGTACACAATTCTCGTTGTCTCTATCTCCGCAAGGGGCGCGACTGTAAACTCGTCAGGGAGGACAACATACATGGTGTGACGTCTGTACAAAACACATGTATGGGTGAAAAAGTGTACAGCAGAAATCCTACTTTTGTGGAAACAAGGGAGAGATGTGCATGCATGGTCTTGTCACCTGCCACAACTTAACCTCCTAAAAAACACATATATGAGTGGCACTGTAGAGAGTGTTGTCTAGAAATCGTACTATTGCAGAAACAAAGGAGAGATGTACGCGGTCTTGTTACCTGCTACAACTGATCTGAACAGATATTGGGGTCTTCCTTTATTTGTTTTGCAAAACCATTAAACCTTCTTCAGTAGGTGTAACACACCAGTGGGTGCAAGCTGCGTAAGACCTTACCGTGGGGTTTGTTCTACGGGATGGGCTCCGCAATTTTCATGTACTGCAATAAATGTGCTTCTCCTCAAACACGGGACCTACTGATCTAATCCCTAGAAGATGTTGCTGACCAAAGCTAGGTACTCATCTACACCTGGGTAAAGTGAAGAAAACGGAGTGAAGTGCATTTCCCTACACGGAGGCCTGCTAGGATATGAAACCCAGAACTGTTAGATCCTAAGACAAGAACCCTAAACCCTTTGCCTATTGTCTATTTCTAGATTTTTCTACCGTCATGGCGGGGCTAGAAAACGCTGGTACGGAGTAAATTTACGTCAGATGATGTTAGACATGTGCAAATACCGTGTCCTTGTGGTAAATAAAAAAGTTGAAGTGATCATACAACAAATATACAAGTCACAACAATAAAGCACTTAGTCTTTTATATCCGTGCCACATTTTCTTTATCATTAAGGCTACTTTAGGCTCCTTTTAACAACACATATCAAAGAAATATAAAGCCATTGTCAGTCTTTGGTTTGGAAAAGGAAAAGAGAATGCTGCCCATAAAAAAGTGTCTACACAGAAGTGTTACATCAAATATTGTGTCTACCTCCTACAAATCGACAGCCAATTTACACTTAAAGTTTGTCTTATGTGCAATTAACGCCCCTCTTCACAATATGTGACCTTTGGTATTTATTTTCTCGGATCAGCCCGCTGTTTTAAGTACATCTTTCTTTGTGGAAAAACAAAACGTGAAAACGTCACGAAAGTGGCTGATTACCAAACAACACGTTATCGGGACAAAACACCGCAAACAAACGTAAAAGAAACAAGTTTACCACCACTCAGAGATGCACACATGGAATGACGCTTGGTATAAAACGTTTACATGGAATAGATGTTAAAACCAGTGCTACGCTCTTTTTACAGATATTACTAATATGATTATAATTCACGGATTATCCAGTGAAAGGATCGGCTCCAACGGCGAGCTTCTAGACCGACCTCAGACCAAACATAGACACGCTTCTGACGCTAGACGATATTAACATAAATATCATTATGAGTTCAATCAAAAGATTCAAAAGGTATGAAAATGAATAAAGACAAAGGTGCTTTTGCAGTAACTCTTTTGTGTGCAACTGTTTAATAAGTAAAATATATTCTGCGGTAGATAGATACATAAAATATAATAAAAGTTGCTAGTAAGTAACTATTCTTAAACAGATCTGTAGTGTGTACGATATATGTAAAACGACAAAAGCATATACGGTATTACATAGGTATAATATATTGGTAAGTACATTGGTACCGATACAGTGGTGGTAAGACCATATCTTTTAACGTAGGTTTACAGAAGTGGCAATTTAGAATAACGTAGGTTTACAGAAGTGGCAATTTAGAATAACAACCAAATTACATTTACCACACAAAACACCGGTTTAGATGTCTTCTTTTTTCTCATGGACGTTACAAACACTGAAGAATGTCGCTTTGTTATCGTGTAGACTCGTTTTTGTTTCCGTGTCACTGTGTTCTTTGTTTTACTCCGTCAGAAGTTTAGACATGCTTTGACAGGTAAGCTAACACAGTGGGCGCCTACACTTGTTTAGAACACCACGGGACTTAATGTCCTCTTTGTTCGCTTTAACTAGATAAGCTTGTTCTTTTGACAGAAAGGCCTTTCTTATTAACCATATTATGGGTATGGCGACGCCGAAGGATAGAAAAACACCACTTAGAGCTAAGTAGACCATGGAAAATGGAGTCTTCAGAAACTGACTTCGTTATTTCGCCAACAAACATAGCCGGAATCTATATGTATATGCACAGTATAGAAAGTTGTGCGCAACAAGAACGAAGATACTCGTAGTACAAATGCAATATCATAAGATGCGTTTTGTTGTAAATTATATATATGAAAATAGTACAGTTTTATAGTGATGTTGGAAGATTATATTTCTCAATGCACATGCACTTATACATAGTCTATCCGTGAAAATAGATTAGGTTGAAAAGAGAATAAAGTAGGAAGATGAAGTTAGGTAAACAGAAGACCACGACTGCACAAAAAACTTAACTGTCATAGAGTTTCTAACAAAACAACCAGAGCCACATGAGAGGGTTGTTTGTGTAAAAGTGCCCGGTGTATTTGCAACCCGTTACAGCTGGACGCACTTCATAAAACGCTGAGCAAATATTTTGTACAGTCGGTACCGTTTTGTTTTATGAGCTTATTGCTAGAGCATATAGAAGCTATACATTTTGTCTCTTACCCTGCAATTCACACGAAAAAAAGCTAGGGGAGGTCAAATCTACTCCACTTTTACGAGCCCAACTGCTATCTTTGAAAGAATATGACAATAGCATGTCCAGAACGTTCGAACACGAGATATAAACCCGAAAGTCCCGCGGCACTGACATGGAGAGTCGCCAGGGGATACAATCTTGACTTCAACCATTTCACTTGGCCAACAACACGTACCAATATATCACAAAGGTCCATCCATGAGATCCCGAGTTATGCTGTTACACAGAGAAAGAGAGATAGGTAGAGAGAAAGAGGGAGAGAGACATACACACAGACACATACAGACACACACGCGCACACACACACATACACACACACACAAACTCTCACATACACACAGACGCGCGCGAAAACATAACCTCCATGAAGAAGGTAACAAAAAGTTTCTGAATCAAATTAAGATCTAGAAAAGTCAACATACATTTCCTCTATGTATCAACGTATATTCAAAGTAAAGGTATTCAGTAATGTTACGATACAAAAGTTGTGGTTTCCACGCGAAAATCTTGAAGTGGGTACACGAATACGAACTTCACTTGGCCTTTGCTGACACAGCCTAGAAGCAGTTGAAGTACTTAAAACCAATACCATGTCACTCATTTTATGTGCCAATGTTTTGCAATTCATCCGGTATATTGCTCTCTATTCGTCTGAAGTGTTTTCGCCGGGCCGTAATGTCAACACGGCCGTACGTGTTGTGTTGAAGTTCATGTCACCGGGTAAAGAAAGGGTAAAGAAAGGGTAATCCCTTGTCACAGTCACGGACGTGGTAATCCCCTGGGATTGACGTCACTAGAAAAGTAAATAAAGGTGTACAGTGTAGATGGGTAAGGGTAAGCGATGACCTTAGTCGTGAGAAAAACTAATGCAGCAGTGTTTTCGATTCGGTAATGATAGAATAGGGTCAATAGGTAGGATTTTTATTATTCATTGTATATGTGTGCAAAAGACTACTTAAATTGTGTGTTTGTGAAAGAGAGAGAAAGAGAGTGAGTGAGAGAGAGAGAGAGGGGGGGGGGTGAGTGAGAGAGAGAGAGGCACGGGGGGGGAGGTAGGGAGGGAGAAAGAGAGAGCGAGACGGAGAGAGGGCCGTGAAAGAGAGCGTGAGAGTTTGAATCAGATGTCAAGCTCTACACCACAAGTACACAGCAGTTAATCATCGTAAGTTCCCTCCCATCACAGTGTCTACCCTCCCCAACCAATCCTCATCATTTGGACGCACAACAAGCGAAACGAATCTTTAGTTCATCTATGGATGCTCGCATAGAGTGTCATAGACTGTACCTCATACGCTCAGGTTTAAATATCAAGTTATCAATTCAACCTGAGACTTCAACTTACCGCCATGATGATGATGATGATAGTGATGATTTTACAGGGCCGTTGGATGGTTCCATTGCAGATGATTAGGGGTGACTAGAATCAAACTTTTTGTCCATGTCTCAAAGTTGCTTGAGAAGTTGATTTAGGTTGACTGATGGAGACTGAAGGACAGATGGACAGACAGACAGACAAACAAAAAGATACAGGAAAAAGACACGAGCGAGCCGATGGTCAGACAACCAGGCACGCAGACAGAGAGACAGAGACGTATTATCTTATAACTTATCTGTAGTGTCACTTTAGTTGACATGTTACCTGTCACAAGCATGACTCATACGTTTGCGTTCTGCTCAGATGTTTTCTAACCATGGTTTAGGTGAGACAGGTGTTCTCCTCTGAAAAGACACACGTTGCATTCACAGTACAGTTTTCTAGTATTGCTGAACTTCTGTTGTGAAGATGTAGTCTCTAGAATAGTAGATATTTGCCCAAGTTTCCGCTATTTCCAGCAACCTATATATGTCTGGCAGTGACTTGTGAAGACAATCAATCCTTATGCAATTTCCTTAAGAACCGTTTTATTTCTATCATTCGCAACGCGTGAACATGTTTATTGTCACGATTTCATGTATGGATGATTCAATTTCTGCAAAAACTGACATTTGTTGCTAATTTCTCTCCTTTTGTAGGTTTTTTAGGAATCACTTGCATTGTATCTATAGATATAACCTGATTAGAAGGCTATAATGCAATGGAACTGATATGTCATAAAAACAAAAATACGGCTCGTGCAGCTAAGAAGCTAGAATAGATAACAAAAGTACAAAACATAAAACCAATGCAATTCACGATTTGTAGTTTGCCACATTAAAGTTTGAGCATAAATGTACAATAAAGGTCTTTCATTCTTTCATCTATTCATTAAACCTACATGGGAAGTAGGTAAATACAATTCCAGCTTGACCTTTTGCTAAACGACAACTTCCAACAAACGGTTGGGTTTTAAGAAAACAGAAGACAAAGACAAGATTTGATCCCCTCCAACCATCCATCTTACTGAAACTGTCAGTCGAATCCCCGCTCTGTCTCTCGTGAACAAAGTGCCTACCGCTGGTGCGTTGGTTTACACAAAGGCGCGCCTGTGTCTGTGCTTAACACACGTGCACAGCTAACGACTCCCTTCCGGTACCTACACCAGGTGTGCGCCCTCAACTCTTCCACATCAAAGTACCCTTCGCGACCCCTTAAGGGCACGGGTGCCTCTCTTAAGGGAACACTTAAGAGTCTCTCTTCGTCTCAACTGTCTGAAAGTCTTTGTCTTAGACCGGTAAATTTCCGCTGTCGGTTACGGAGAAGAAACCCGTGAAAGCGCATCAAGTGATTCTCCGAGGCGGAAATTTGATGTAGATAAAACACTTCCATGCCGACATTTCCGATGGGTATAGACACAAGATACACACGGATATTTGATATGCGTCTTGCTGTGTCACATTCTTTAGCGTATGAAGTTTGAAGAAAATTGAAACACAAACAATTGACCCACATATTATAGCAGAGACTGATGTTTTTATCTTGCAATGCTGCTAGCTACTAAAGGTGAAAATTTGTGTCAAGAAGGAAGTGACATTTCTAAAATTTTTCACAACAATAATACCACAAAAATTCCTAAAACTTTCTAAAGTTGTACGACAAAGTCTTTCTCTCTTATCATAGTTCGGTAAGAACACGTGTACATTTGAAAAGCTGACAGTGAGTTGTAGCTCTTTGAACATTACCAGCTTGACCACAAAAATGTCCACACACTCCACTATTCAGATCAAAGGTACGACAAAAATTTGTAAAACTTTCCAAAGTCGTTCGACAAAGCTTTTCTTTCTTACCTTAGTTCTATAGTGTAAAAATGCATGTACATTTAAAAGGCCGACAGTGAGTTGTAGCTCTTTGAACATTACCAGCTTGACCACAAAAATGTCCGCAGACTACAAACGTCTGTGGTTCCGAACCCTCAACGCTAATCAAATATCTTCTTACCACACATCTTTATTCATAAAAAACGAAGACTTCCGTTCCTGAAAGCTCTCTTGCCCAAGACACACTACTTCAGACCTCTTGTCCAACTTTCACACACACTTAAAGAACTCTAGACCACCGGTACTTGAAGTAAATTTGGAAGTCAAGCAGGTTTCTTCGCTTTTTGAATATGACCTCGGGCAAGACGGTCGAGAAGAGGAAATACCTTTCAGGATGAAGATATTTAACACATGGTGGTTAAATTCTGGCGTGAAGAGAGTGACATAGCACAGATCCTACACAAAACTGTTTATTTGAAATTCAAGTTACAACCTGCTAGAGCTTTACAAATGGTCTTAAAGTAAAGATTCAACTATCTTTTCAAGAACAAGTTGTGGTGTAGCTGCCACCACAACGTACGGTTTAAAAACGCCCTCTATCGATTTCCCTTCAAAATTCAGGGAAAGTAAGCCTGCTCTCATAAGACAGGGACGCCACCAGGCGGATACACGTAAAACTGCAGGATTGTAAACTCAGCACCAAGGACATGCACCGCTTTTTGGCAGAGGTTGCAAAGGGGCGTCAGTGTTCTTTAGTGGTAAACGTATTCTTAACCTCAGTTTCGCACTTGTCTTTCCCTTCAACTCCATATCTCATGTCTCATTTCTTTTTGATAGCTACCTTTTCTAAAACTTTTTGACCCGTCAGAGACTCTACTTGTGGTCAGTGATATAACGTTACAGGTTCATGATGGGAAGGGTGGGGGCTTTCAAGACAACTGACTTCTTGTTTAGAATAACCAACCCTTTGCTTCTATCTGTACTGAGCCTGTGAAAAATTTAGTTTCCAAAACCAGCTATAGAGGGACTGTGACAGCTCCTAGAAGCAGGACATAAAAACTCTCTAAAACAAGATTTCTTCAGTGTCACTGACGAAATACAACGGTTGTCTAAAACGTCTTAGCGTTTCCAAAACCATATTATCCAATTTTTTGAGTAACTGTTTTTTTTTTCGGGGGGGGGGGTCTTAATGCTTTGCCTCAAATCCGGAGAAGGCAGGCCACAAATGAACCATGTGGGTTGTTAACGACAATATATCATTGTATTCATTCATCGTCATATGTTTTCCTCTCAACTGTGCAAGTGTTACTTTGATGATCTACGTTTCTCATTTATTCATTCCCACTTTTCCGATACCTTGATATGCAGATTAAACACAGTATTTACAGACGGAAGGACAGAAGAGACGCCGCGTGTGGTCACCTAACCGGACACCAGGTGGCGTAAGTAAGGTCGTTCTCACTGTTATCTGGCCTGCATATACATGTATGACGCACGGAGAAACAAAATGTCAATACCTTCAGTTTTCAATGACATTATAGAAACCCTTTAAATATCCGGACCCATTTAAGAATATACCACCATTATGTAAGCCACGATGCCATTGTTTCTAGTTTACCAGGGCTTCCAATACTCGCCGCGAATCATAAAATAACTACTTGTCTTCCTTCACTGAAATGACTTGTCTTCTATGTTGACATAAATGGTACTTAAAAGATGCTACGACAGCACACAACATAGAGATGTAACGTAATGTGAGTGAAGTCGTTTAATAATTTTGCCATACAATGCATTTGGGCTTCAGTTGTATGGCCTAACCAAAATTCAACAGTGCGCTTGTTGTAACTGTTCAAAATAGTAAAGTAGCCGGCACTCTTAATGGTTGATTGACAGCCCTACGCGCTAGTATGTACATTCAAGGTGGGAGGGGGTACACATGACGCATGCACTTTTGACCCAGCGCGGGAATTTCAAAGTGTATAGCAGTATTTAACACCAGTCAGACTGTAAATGAACTCACTATACGAATGTCATATACTGGGCCCACGCACTGGGATCGTAAACTTCACGTGCACACCATACATGATTGCGTACAATCTTTATTGTCTTTTAATTACAAGTGTTATCTACACATCACTCTCCTTACGGTTATCAGTTATACCATGCTTGTTTTCAGCTTATATAACACTCCAAAGAAGACACAGTTATCAGATCCGCCTGGCGCTTTATCTTTCAGCAAATACGGCAATGTCCTATTACACAGGACATCCTGATAAAACGGAAATCTATGGATGGTATAAAAACCAAGCTCCCGAGAACTGATGATCTTTCTTGAGACAGCACATCCTAAAGACAACATGTTGGCCTTTTTCTTCGCTACCATCGCCCTTGCGGCGGCACAGTTTGACCAAAACTACCAGTTCGGGAATCTGAACACTCCCATTAACCAGGCTCTCATCTTCGACTGTGGAAGTACGTATAGTAAAGATTAGGAGTTTGAGAGATTGTGAACTAGACTAAGTAGATGTTACAGCCTACCATATGGATTTTACTTTATATCCTATCCTTTGTGTTCTCTAAAATGCGCTAAGGTCTAAGCAGTTGCAAGTGATATGAGCAGTTGCGAATGATGAAGGTAAAATGACTACTACAGTACTAGTTGGTAGTTTATACTTTGTCTATAAATGTTCTGTAACTTTTTTTTCATTTATTTGGATTCCAGGCAATCCCGATCGGGCTTTGAGAAACCCCAAGTTCGTTTTCAGCAGGGACGACTTGGAGTTGCCCGGTAGCTTCACTATCATAGACGCCGAGGTAGGACAGATTCAACTACCATAAATAGTTGCCATGGTAAAAATTGTCCGTTCATTTTTCACAAAAGAAGGCGCATCAGATGTGCTACAAGATAGACAGGATTGTGATAGTGCCAATTTGTATAATACAATGGTCTAATGTGCACGTTGTCATCACAGTACCACAGTACCCCAGAGTCTTCCGGTTTCAAACGTCGCACCTAGACTGGCACCGCCATTATCTCTTCGAAGTTTAATGAATGAATGAAGACCTTTATTGTACGTTTTTGCTTTCTAACAAGCTAAGTACAGGTCAATGTGAATAGGATACATCCCCTAGTGATTCTAAGTACAATCTGTGAAACATGTGATACATGACTGGAACTACAAAGTCTAAAGTATTCTAGTACTACTACTAGTATGTATAGTTTCAACTCTTTCTCGCTTCTTAATACAGTCGTAAATGTAGTTGCAGGTGGAGTTTAGAATACATGGTTTGTCTAATTGCACTAGAAATGGCATTCAAAAGTAACACCAACTCTCAAAAGTACACCGGATACGATGATACCACTACATAAGAAAACAATACATGAATTCAAACTTATTTAAAGAGATGTACCAATGTAGCATTAGTAATCCTGAGGTAACGTTACAGTAACGTTATATACACTTAATCAGATATTTAGGCGTATGAGACGGACTCTATAACATTTCTTTTCTGTGGCGGTTTTTCGGCACCCATTTGAATTACGGGAGTTGGTATTAGGTATTAGAAAATGATTAAATGAACGAAAATGACGTGGTACAAACAAGCGCATTTCTACTACGGTGATGTAACGTTAGAAATGTTCTAATTGTTCTCATATACTTTAAATTTCTACCGTAGATCGAGGTAGCCAAGCCCATCAATAGACCATTGTACGGCAAGATAGACGCCTGGAGAACCATCTACCTGTTCGGTGGTGCGGCTTCAACTATCCAGCTGGGCTGTTTCTATCTGTCAGGCAAGGACTATGGCGTTGGAAGTTGGTGAGTTGTTTTTTTGTTTAAAGTTTATGTTCTTTGAATTACATCTATTAGGGCATGTTCTACTTTTTCCATACCCCAGTAGTGTGCGTAAGCCCAGTAGTTTTTTTCCTCTATTCATTTCTGTTGTGTATTTTTCCTACAGTGACTACGGGGAACTTTGCGGGCTTTTGGACCTGAACACACCAGTCAACAACATTACTGGTGAACTGACCTGTTACGAGGAGGCGATGAACCTGGGTATCCCGGAGGACCAGTGCACGTGTGAGGGGATCGCGCCCAAGGTCTACAGCCTGAGCAACTGGTACAAGGAGGTGGACCTGACCGACTTGGAGAGTGGTGTCCTCACATTCCTGGCCCAGGTAGGTCTTCAAGGATCTGTATAATACCCCTTGTCACATTATCCACGATTTTCGGGCGTATCGATGGAAGATCGGCTATATTTTAGATCGACAGAGGTTTGCGCGTATTTTTCACCTGAAAACCGTCCCTGTCACATATAAGCTATACTTTGTACCTTGTACAACTGTTGTGCAATAAAGTTATTATTATTACAAGCAAGGCTCGGGCGATTACCACAGAATCGTCGTCCGATCGATTTTCGCCAAATGTGACAGGGTTATTAAGCCACGCATACGTCGCATTTCCAAACCGGGGCTCGGCGGGGCTGTTTATACAAACGATAAAAAAAGAGAAATGTATACGTAAGAATATACATAACTAATGCCCATGACTATTCTCTTCACGTCTTGTGTAGTTTAAAGTCTTGATCATCATTTTCGTTCCCGAAAGCTGCCTGACCGGGTCCCGGTTTTTTAAAAATATGACGTAGGCATTACACTACCTCTCACCGGCAGGAACTTATCGGCCTCCTAGCGGCTATAACCACTAAGTCACATGTGAGTGTTAAAATCAACATGGGGCCCGGCAACAAATTATGAAAATATCAGAGGTACCTCCGTGGTATCTAGTAGTCCACCGGGACAAATCAAAGCCCGGTCGGGCTACACCCCCTATGGGCACCATTGGAAATGGGATCTTAGCATAAGACAAAGATCTTTTAGAAACATAAACATGACAAATTGGAATAAACTGTCGTTAGATATGGCTTTAGAGCTACACTCTGCACATCATTTGAACGTTAATGTTTACTTTTATTCGTAGGGAGACTATGAGATCAAGATGACGGCCACAGACGCTAGCGGTGCGGAGCAGGCCTGTATCGGCATCAGGGTGCCGGTGAAGGAGTATGAGGACCCCAACGCCACTGACAGCGGCTGGTTCTTCGGCAAGAGGAAGCGCTCAGCAAAGTTGCTGTAATTTCAGCACACAAAACTGTGACGTCACTGACGTCATCACAGAAAACATCGACGCCCTCTCGCGAAAGTTGACGTCATCACAGAACGTTTAGACATCTTCAGAGTAGAACGATAGTTGATGCACTTTTGTTGGAATAAACTGAATGGGAAGAACATGAAATTGTTGTTCTTTTTTTTTTAATAAAAAATCAATTAAAAGTACGAGCGATGAATGCGAAGGTCTTTATTTTTGTTGTAAGGTGGTTTTGACATGACATTGATCTAAGCTGGTACACTATGATACTGATAAAACCACTGGTGGGTGGCCTTGCCCCAGGGCGTAATATGATTAACTTGAAAAAAGTATTTTGGACAAACAAGCAAGCTGAGGTTCATACTGTATGTATTACTGAGAAATCGTCTGGTCACCAAATGATATGAAATGTAGACTAATGGGGGAGGGGGTAAGAGAACGGAAGGGGACCTAGTTCATCTATCCAATAACTATTATAATTCATAACCCTTAAAGTGCACTCTCACTGCACTTGCGTCACTCTTGCGTCACTGCGGGGTTCGAAAGATACTCAACGAATTTTAGAGATAAAGAACGAATTTTCTTACGTACTTTTTGTGTATTTCGTCATCTTCCAAGTCATACCTAAACTTATAACCCAATATCTAGATTATAAAAAAATCCGGAGAAAATAACAAAACAGTGACGCCGTGAACGAACCCCACGCTGACGCAAACTTGACGCAAGTGCAGTGAGAGTGCACCCTAACCCTAACACAACAGCTGCCTTAAATCACGTACTTTGTTGAGCTATATAAAGTACAGTCACTGGGGACAAAGTGCCGCTTGTGAGTGCCTCGTGCAAATGTGTGATCGGAAATCCTATCTTTTGTGAGTGATATTTTTACGCACGGCCTACGTCACACACAAGTTAATAAATACATTATAATAGACACAGTCAGACAAATGTGATCTTCGCCGGGTGAAGGACGTTTTGTTTTTGCTACCTGAAAAAATCATGAGACAAAATTTAAAATGAATTCCGAAAATGCCATATATTTTCCATGAATCAGCGACTTAACACGATCGTACGACTTATGAACGCTGATTGGTACGAAGATACGAAATGTCTTACGTATCCAAGGGCGCAGATGGTCTACATATTTGACAATTTTGACTATTTGACTACTTCTTATTTTACAAAGTAAATATATGATAATTAGATATCATTATACTAAATCCTAATTACATTGCATCCTTTACGTTCAATGATGTGTGTACATACCGGCGCAAACTAATTTTTTGTGTAAAAATAACTCGGAAGTTTTCAAACTGTGGGAGAAAGATGAGCTCTTGCCAGCTGTGTATACACAAGTCCTGATAGGTAAAGGTCTTCGGTACAAATAACATGGACTAGGTCAGAAAAACACAGTCCACAGAGAGAAGACAAGTCGTTGACAACATGTTGGTATTTTTCCTCGCCACCATTGCCGCAGTGTCGGCACAGACAGTGTATGATTCTACCTACCAGTTTGGATCTCTAGCCAGTCCCATCGACAATGTCGTGGTTTTCGACTGTGGCTGTAAGTTTCATTTTCTAAATGTTGTGATAAAACATCAACATATTACTGGAATATCTTTCTTATTTCTGTCAGAATTAGGTTTGAAATACCAAAGTCATATTACGTTGATATAGATGAAACTTCGTATCCCGGAAATGTCTGAAATTGATAGATTCTTTCACCTAGCTACTTAAGTTAAATTTGAAGCAAGTATAAGTAAGACGTGTAATTTAGTCTTACATAACAGCTGTTTATTAGATATTATATGGTTACAAATGAATCGGCTTTTGATTGTATCATGTGGTAAATTTTATTCAGCAAATCGCAAGGAAACCATCATGTACTATGTTATGCTCGTACTATATCATCTCCTTAATAATTTTATGTTTACATATTTCAGCTAATCCTGACCGCGCCTTCAAAAACTGGCAGTTCGTATTTGACAGAACTGATCTGGAGTTGCCGGGCATTTTCACCATTATCGACTTTGATGTGAGTCATCACAACTTTTCTCACTAGAAATATATATAAGATACTATTTGTAGATGTGAGTATACTAACTCGCGCGTTTTCTGTGAATAGTAGGTGAAACGATATAGATTTGATACATGTATTGTCTTCCATTACCTTCATCTAGAAGGGTATGTTTTGGTTGTGTTTGAATACACGTTGTATGCATTCGTTTTGTCAGCATAACTCAAGAAGCCGTGGATAGATTGCCATTAATTTGGTATGTAGGTAGGTAATGTATTTTGGCCCCCTGGCGGGTTCCAAGGTACCACAGTAGAGCTTCCGGTTTTGCTATCTGGTGTCCAGAAGACGCTATGGACTTGTAGATATGTAGGTATCACTTGGGTTTGGGAGGAAGTGGCATAAGCTTGGGCCTTCAAGCAGTTTCTTTTGAACTTCAAGGGCGTTTCAGTTAGAGATCTTTAAACAGGATAAGTCAAAAAGAGTTGACATTTTTTTTCTTTCAGTCACGAATGTTGTCAAATGGTACGCAGTTTGTGGTTGAAAGTTGTAGCCTTCAAGACTATCATCAGTTCAGTTCATATGAAAATTTAACATTCTGATTAAGAATTGTTATCAATATCTGGGAATAGAACCTCCTTAATCAGGTTGTTTTCTCCTCCCTTGTAGGTTGATGTAACGAAGCAGGTTGTAGGACCTCTGTTCGCGCGGATCGAAGCCTGGCGGGCCATCTGGCTGTTCGGCGGGATCGGCACCACCATCCAGGTCCCCTGCCTGCCGGTGGACCCTGTGTACGGCGTCGGGACATGGTAAGGCTAAGGTCACATTTCCAAACCGGGGCCCGGTCGGGCAGCTTTCGGGAGCGAAAAGTATGATACAAATGCAAATATGTGATGTCCTTGACTTTGAACTTTGACTTTGAACTTCCCCGGCCTTCAGATGTTTTGAAACTCAAGTTTTAACGTTAAGTTCAAGGTAACCCTGTACAATGTCACCAATGGTTTTCGAAAAAAAAGGGATTAGATTTTCACAAATATGACAGATTATCTTTGGTTCTTAAGATTTCTTTCATTCGGCTTCTCGGACTCGTTGTCACGCTAAAGCCAGACTACTACATTGTTGAATATTTGTGTAAAACCCTCTTCTCTAGATCTCTTCTCTTTAAAAAATGAAAGACATGCCCTTTATTACCTACCGTAGATTCCACTTGATATAGTTCACTAGTATTGCAGTAACTGAAATTGTTGTAATATAATGTATATGTGTAGTATCAGTCTGTAACTTTTATTATCTATAACTTGTTATACATTGTCAAGTGTTGCGCAATGAATCATCATAAATCATGAATAAATCTCTCGCCAGTGAGTACGGAGACCTTTGCCAGATTCTGACAGACGGGAAGCCCTTCGACGCCATGTCTAACAGCACGGTTTGTTACGAGGACGGACTTCTCCTGGGCATCAATCCTGACCAGTGTGGCTGTGAGGGCATGGCGCCCAAACACTACGGCATCAAGGGGTGGAACAAACTCATCGACTTGTCAGGGCTGGAGTCAGGCATTCTCACCTTCCTCGCCTCGGTAACTTGTGTATTCTTTGATACCATGAGTATTGTATTCAGTTTGTTTGTTTGTTTGTCTTGGTGTGTGTTCGTGTTTATTTGATCATGACTATTGTAGAGTGGCAAGATGGAAGTGGTCTGGCTTGTATCCAATCGTGTGGTAAAAAACTCATCGTTTGATTTCCTACTGGAGCCAAGCATTCTTCTCTTCCTTGCTTCGGTCTTCTTTTTGTAGTCAGTTTGTGTATCTATTTGTTTGTTTTGGTGTGCGCCCGCAATTATTTGAATATTTCAGAGCGGCAATATGTAAGACTGAAGTTTTGTGGTAGGATACTTGAAACGTTGGAAGTTTAGTTAAGCTAGTGTCCAAAATCCAGTCCAATGCACCATGAGTTGCGACTCTCCAAGAGAGCATAACCTCTGCTTGGAGAGTAGTAATTGGCAAAGTTTAAATCGTACACGTCTAAGAAGGTAATTTATCAAATTGCAATGCTTATTCTGTGTTTGTTGTGTTATTATTTGTTAATATAGGGAGACTATGAGCTCAGGGCAACGGCTACAGACGCTAGCGGTGTGGAGCAGGCCTGTATCGGTATCAGAGTCCCGGTCAAGGAATATGTGGATCCAAATGCCGGCGGCGGATGGCTTTTTGGCAAGAAGAAGCGATCCAACTAACTCTGACGTATACACACAAAGTAATGACGTCGGCACAGCATTCACTACGTCATTGAAGAAAATATATGTACGAAGGTTTTTGCGGTTGAAATAAAAGAGTCGTAAGGAACATGTCTGTGTTTTGCTTTACTTATTCACATACTGCTTTATTGCCAACAGTAAACGCATAGAGAAATCAGAGACAATCAGGCAACCAAAGAAAATGGACAGAGTGGAGTGCAATAATTGATTGAGCTGCTAACGTTCCATGAAAAGAGTTATATCGGTGCGAATACGAGTGCTAGTATCACATGGTACATGAATAGAAGTAACTTTTAAATGCATTTCATTCTAAACCGTTTTATATCTTGGGAGCTGGGATAATGAATTTAAAACAGCTCAGAATTAGTAGGTACAAACGTGTGTGTTGGTTAGGCAATACTAATTGCTAAACTTTATTTCCAACACTGAATTAATATAGGGACTTACCCTAAATTTTCGGTCAAACTCCATCGATCTTGTTCACAGAATGACCCTCTCTATCTCCAGCAGTGACGTCAGGAACACTCCACTTTTGCAGGAGGGGGTCATAAGTATCAGAAAGTCTATGTTGCCCCCCGTCTCTGTTGAGTGTGGGCCGGTGGGCTCTAATGTACACTGCAATACTAATATTGTTAAAATGTTGTATTTTGGTGTCATAGGTGTCGTAATCCGAACTTAAAGACACTAACGTTATATTGTGAAATGTCGACTTACTTATCTAGCAGCTGAGTACACAGTTGACTTCGCACAGACTAAGAGCGAACTGTGCAAATGGCATACTATGCCCGGTTTAATCTGTACTTCATTTTTTCAATCGACGGCACAGGTTATAATCTATTTTCTTCATTATATAATGTTAAGTTTTTACAAGTTTAAAAGACAAAAATTCTGATTCGGGAATTCTTCCTCAGGTAGCATGAAACCTGCAATGATTCTAAACAAATCCTTTCGTGAACATCACTTATAGTCTTTTTTATTTGTCTTCGGACGAGTAAGGATATTATAGCACTGCACTCAAGTTATTAACTTGTTTTGACAGTGCCACATACAGAGAAGATTAAGATAAATAACGCAAAGTTTACAATGCTACACCTGGTTGACGTGAGAAAAGTCGTGTTTAGTGCCTTTCCTAAGGGTCCAAGGTCGGTAGCATGACAAGATTTGAACCCAGAACCTCTGGGTTCAGAACCTCTGGGTTCAGGGGCAAAAAAACGTATACCCTGCAGTTATGCCACGCGACCCCATGTCAGCTTATAGTCCATGGTCTTATCTTCTTGTTATTGTCATTCTCAACGGTTCGAACTAGAGGACAGTGAACCACTTCCGTTCTATCTTATCCACACTTTAAAAACATGATGATGCAATATTGCATTACCCCAAGTTAGGCCGCACTGCCTTAATTTTATGGATGACATCCGCGCGCGCATTGATTTTCTAAAAAAAAAAGAAAAACAAAACAAAACAACAACACTAGTACTGGTCACATGTACATGTTACAAAATAGCATCCATGGCCAATCATAATGCATGTTTCGCAGACGATATGCTCTGTGGGGAAAAGGGGCACATGGGGCCACAGCTCCCTTGTTCCATCTTTAAACAATAATGGCAACATAGTAGAAAAGGCGACGATTATTTCTTACAGTCTTACGAAAGGTGAGCATAAGACAAACCTAGCTTGGGAAATAATGGTCTGTATGTTTAGTCTTATGGTTAAGCAGCATTTTATTGCTGGAGTTTTCTTTTTTCTCCCGCGCGCATTAGATTTGGGGTGCCCAGAGGATGTCATCCATAAAATTAAGTCGGTGTGGCCTTACATTTCAACAGAAATAGTATAAATACGTATACCTCCGGGGCATTGTGACTGCAGCCGTCAGTGTTTCACCGTTAAAACATCGACAAGGTTTGGGGCACCATGCTGATACTACTCCTGTCCACGCTCGCCCTTGCAGGGGCGCAGCACTTCGACGAACACTACCCGTTCGGGCAGCTGCAACAGCCAGTCGACACGGCGTTGGTTTTCGACTGTGGAAGTAAGCTATCCGTACATGATAATGATTCATATACTTGGTAATAAGTAGCCCTTCGCCTTTTTGAGACCGTAGGGGCAGTGGGTGTTTATGTTATACATTGTGTCTAGGGCACAGTAATGGGAGTCGAGGCGGAACCAAACCCCCTCCTTCCATCGAATTTACCACCCCACCACCCAACCGAAATCATGTACCAATTGTTACTCCTAGGTGGAGTATGGAAAATCCTGTTAATTACCTTTCCAAAGGGCACAGGGTTGATAGAATGACTGGATTCGAATCCAGGATCTCTAAAGCATAGGGTTTGGTTGAATGCTTACGCTATTAACACTGCTACAACCATACATATCTATATGTCACTACCATTGTTTCGTGATTAAAATGAAAACCTGTTTGGTGAATTTTTAGGCAACCCGAACCGTGCGATCAAGAACCCGAAGTTTACCTTCCAGAGTACTGACCCTAACGCGGACCCTAACCAACAAAGTCTGACGCTTCCCGGCTCTTTCATCCTCCAGGACTTCGAGGTAGGTGAAGACTTGGTGTCTCATATATTTGTGGGCATCTAGCTAGGGTTACCGACCATTGTTACACCCCTGTTTCAACACTCTCGATACGACCATGTTCCAACACCCCTAAAGGTAGTACTATAGTATCACACTGCACTTGCGTCACGTTTGCGTTGCTGCGGGGTTCGTTAACTGCTGCACTGTTGTGTTACTTTTTCTGATTTTTTAAATACTTTAGATATTGCGTAATACGTAAAGGTATGACTTAGAAGACAACAAAATACACAAAACGTAAGAAATTCGTTCTATATCTCCTAAGTTCGTTGAGTATCTTTCGAACCCCGTAGTGACGCAAGCGTGACACAAGTGCAATGAGATAGCACCTTAAGTTACGACAGGGGAAGCTTGAAGGAATGTATCAAAGCAAGGATGTTGATTAAAGTGTAACTGGCTCCTCCCAACAGAGGAGGCTGGGCAGATGCTGAGCGGGCTGCTATAAGCAAGATTTAATCAGGCAGTTTCATGTTATATATCACAGCTACTGTTTTTTTTCTTCTACTGTTCTAGATTGAAGTGACGAAGCCGATCGCCAGGCCCTTTAACGGGAGAGTGGAGGCTTGGAGAACCATCTGGCTGTTCGGCGGAACCCCGAGTACCGTCCAGCTGGGGTGCTTCCCACTTACCACCGACAATGTCGTGGGAATAGACGGTCTGGGAACTTGGTAAGTCTAGGAATGTGGTTTAGTTTCCGAGAAGTTCATAAAGATCCAGTGTCCCAGCGTTTTCGCTCCTACCACCCCGTACGTAATTTCGCTGTAAAATCGTTTTACACCTGTTTTTACAACATTCCCTGGTACACTTCTAGGATCCTCTAGCTAAGATAAGCTTACGTCGAAACCTTGAAAATTAAACACCAGAAAAAGAGTAAATTTGTGAAACACACTCACACACACACACACACACACACGCGCGCGCAACAAAAACACTGAGAATGAGCTGGGTCCTTACATCTACTTGGTGATATGATACGTCAGGACAAAACCTTTCGCTGTAAGGTATGAAAAATGATCAAAAAATTGGAATTGGTACATTGGCACTTATTGAGGGATGAAAGAATATTACTTGCTATGTTCAGTATGTTAAAAATGTATCCAGTGTCACTGACGAAAACTGGTGGATTCCAGTTGAAACGTCTGATCGTTTCCAAAATCATATCCAGTTGCTTGAGTAACTGCTTTTTGGCATAAAAATGTATCATATTCCTACAGTGACTATGGCGAGCTGTGTTCAATCCTGGACCTGAACACGCCTATCGATGACGTCACTGGTCAGCTGACGTGTTTCCCTGAGGCGATAGCTCAGGGCATCCCGGAGGACCAGTGCACTTGTGAAGGTTTGTTGGTTTGTTGCACATAACCGGTACTTTTGGGCGTTAAGCAACAACTTTGTACAATAAAGCTAGTCTGAGATTTACCCTCTACCAGGCTCCTTGGATCGCTGGTCAAATAGAAGAAATTGGACAAATAGTCAGTCTAGCCGGCCGACTCATCCAGCTGTCGAGATGGCATAAGACAGTATCAAAGCTGGCCAAGGAGAACAGTTGGCCAAAGGAATGTCAGTCGGTCAGGTGTGGCTTTGCTCAATGACACTGAATTCACGATCATTGCTCAGGTTGTCTCTGTTGCAATCTGAATAGAATCAAGTATGTCTCATCAGGGGAGACGCCCCTAGCGCAAACTTGATGCTCCGATTGATCGAGGAAACATATATATAATATAGGTTTTAAGTGCTTCCTCCAATAGCACAACTTTGATTCAACCTCAGGACCTATAGATTCTAAACTGCCATAATCAAAGGACTACCTTTCCACCATGACCAGGTATCATCGCCCCCAAGGTCTACTCAGCCCCGAACTACAACAGGCTCATTGACTTCAGCGACTTGGAGTCGGGGCTGCTGACGTTCCTGGCCGAGGTGAGATAATGGTTCCATGGACATATGTCAAAAGTTCCTATGCAGTGCCATAGAAAGCCATGTGATGGTTCAAACTTGAAGCAAGAGGGACTTTTGCGGTATGTACGCATGCACAAAATATAACTGCCCACTCACAACAGTTAAAGTACATGCCTACCCCCACGATGTACGATGGTCAAGACCTGTTAGTTCCAGGGTCACAGACTATCTCTTCTAATTCTCAATAGGCCATTACAAGCTGATAGACTCGTAACCAGCTTAGCAGAATGGAAAAGAATATCCTGGTAAAATAAGCAGGGTGCGAAGTTGACTTCCAACCACCTGTTGCCGATTCATTACGTAATACTATGAGTCCTAAGCAAAAGTATCATACACCCTGAAGAAGGCCGGAGGTCCGGTCGGAAGATTGATTGATTGAAAGTCATACTTCTAAATGGTTTGGAGATAGCGAGCCTAATAATGAAATGTTGTCGTAAATTTGGTTTGCATTTTAGGGTGACTACGAGTTCAAGTTGATCGCTGAAGACGCTAACGGAAACGAGGAGGCCTGTATCGGCATCAGGGTTCCTATTAAGGAGTACGTGGATCCCGACGCCGGTGGCGGCTGGCTTTTCGGCAGGCGGCGCTAAATCAGGCACTGACGTCAATACTTTGTACAATGACGTCTACACAGGATCCACTGACGTATTAAGTACTGTCGCATCGACAATGACGTCAGCACAGGATTCAGTGACGTTAAACAACGCTGATCAGTTACCAATAAAACGAGGATTGTGAATCACGTGTCTATAGTATTTCATTTATGAAATTTAGGACTTGAGCTCTTGGATATAAAAAAGATAATTCATAGTTTTCACGTCTTGCCAAGGTTTGATATTGAAGTAAATAACAGCCTTTTGGAATAAATGTCAAATAAGGTAGTTGACCTTTATCCGCGGGGTAACCTATATTCGTTGTTTTTAAAATCCGTATTTTGGGATATCAAGTCGACGGACAGTGGTTTCAAATCGCAATTTATATTAAAAAATATTACTGATATCGCTGTATACCCCTCTATACAACGGATATAGGTTGCCTCTCGGGTAAATGTGAACTATCGTTAGCGACACACAGTTGCAAGATAAATCTTTTGTCATAAACCATTTCATACTGTGGACTTATGCAAATATCAAGCATTTTAGAGGGCTTGAAATGACCATAGAAGAGATGTGAATGATATGACGCCATTGAAAAAAAGGTATTCGACGGATAACTTACCTAATTGTAGTGGCTCTTTATAATCATTTGCAGATTGGGTGCAGACAAAATTAAAGAGATGTACATGTGTACCCTTGATATGTTCAATGACTATAGTGTATGAGAACAGTCACATAACAAGGTAAAAGTCACAAATATTGCTGTGACCTTACTGACAAAACTGATGACCTTACTCTCATAACAATGTATGAGAAAATCCATAAAATTAAATTGAAATGGAAATTCATGTCAGTCATTTTACATACTTCTATGTGTCCCTGAGATAACCGGATGTAAAGTTCATATTCGTTTGTTTAAGATACTGCTAGCAAATTTTATCTTAGATTGAACACATACACACCGGTACCTGTGTGCATATTTGAACAATAGTATACAAAAATGACTATGTGCATAAAAAATTAGCTGGTAGAAATATCGACAGTTTTTAAGTAATATGTTAGTACGTTTTCTGAGGCACCACGACACCCTCTCTAAGATTTCAACCATAGACCATATGAAGACAATGTCGATGCTCCCCAAAAATATTTGAGTTGATTATAATCGATTTTAGTAGTTCTCGTATGGGTCCGATAACAAATCGACAGCATTCGTTAGACAGTTGTAGGTAAATATCAAATAAAATTCATCTGTATTGTTACAGAAAAGGCTGCGTTAGATCTTTGTCTGCGGTTGGTTTTATCACAGGCTGCTTGTAAATGCTACGTCGACATCAAAATTGTATGGCTGCCGGTTAATGTGTCCGCACTGTACAAAATTGCAAAGGTACCGTTAGGATAAACTAACGGACATGTGCACATGCACTAAGTTAAGTACCTTCGGAACCTTCCGTTCCTACAAATTTATCTGTTTGCTTTAATATACAATTTTAACTTAGTTCACATCCTTTGGTAAATATTGCAAAGCCCAGGCAGAAGAGTGTCCTTGCCTGATCAAACACAAGTGGTATATATACCCGACGTTATGCGTGAGCAGCAGTGTTTTGCAGCCAGGACACCGTCAGGACACCATGCTGATACTACTCCTCTCCACGCTAGCCCTGGTAGGGGCGCAGCACTACGACGAGCACTACCAGTTCGGGCATCTCGCCCGCCCCATTGACGACATTGTGGTCTTCGACTGTGGAAGTAAGTAATAAGAATTCTACTTTGAAACACACTAAAAAGATTTGGTTGGTAAACTTATAACTAACGTTACTACATGAACGTCGTGTGAATTGGGGTCGACATTCCTTTTCGACTTTCATTCTTTGACTTGTAGTTATTCTTCTGACAGTCATAAAATCAAGAAAGAGCACAAAGGATTCTTAAACAACTAAATTCATTCTGCGGTAACAACTCTTCGGGCTTTTGGTCACTTCTTAAAGAGTACAAATCTAATGACAAAACTGACGATCACGAAACGATTGTAGCTGAAAACCTACACTCGGGGGTTTTCGTCTTCCTCAGTCTGCTTCCAAAAGGAAGTCAGGCCCAACCTGTTTAGCTATTAGAAATAGCCAACACTAGTATTCAATTACTCTATTTTTACAATAATGTTTATCACTATCCATTATCACATGTATGCTCCCTATGTTTCTACCATGTACTTGCAATTATCCTCTGGGATATGAACTTGCAAATAAAACTTCTTTGCAAAATTCAGTTGTCTTGTGATGGAGATGTTACCGTGCGTCGGTAATTTGTTGTGTCCTAACAGTCCCTCGCACGACGTACTCGCATCTGTGGCCCAAGAAAGAAAGTATAAGATATCCTTGCCAATACTCCTGAACCAGGGGTGCCTACCTACCTACCTAGTCCCTTGACCTCCAGGTCGTTGGGGGGACAAGGTAGCCAAGAAGATAGAGAGTTGCCTCCAGGTTCGTCTCTCCCTAGCCAGGGTTAACCTCTCCTGTAGGCTGAGGCCCGTCCAGTCAGCAATGTTATCCTGCCAAGCTTTCCGTTGTCGTCCACGCCGACGCCCTCCCTCCACCGTGCCCTGGAGGATCGTCTTGGCCAGGTTGTTGTGTCGGGTAACATGCCCGAACCACTGCAGTCTGCGTCTTTTAACTGTTGCTAGGAGTGGTTCTTGAGGGCCAACGAGGCGCCATTCGACGAGTGCTAAGCCTACACTGACTAAACTCATCAGTGACGGCCTATAGAACTGAACTGCAATTCGTACTGGACTGTAAAATTGATGTTGACATGTTCGAACAGAGATCTACTTGTAATTGTGATAGTCCGAAACTAACATATCTATATTGATTGTAATCTAGATGTTATTTGTACATATTGTAATTCCGTAAACAGTTTCATGTCGTATTGACAACGTTGCGCTAGTTTCACTGTATTCTAAAGCGGCGCAATTCAGTTTTTTTTACTGCAAAGCCGATTTGACACATGGTGTTTTTTTATCAATGCTTTGAGGCAAATTAAAGTTTTATTTCTCAATCTCCAGGCAACCCCAACCGTGCGATAAAGAACCCAAAGTTCACCTTCAGCAGGAATGACCTGGAACTGCCAGGTACCATTACCATCTATGACATGGAGGTGAGTAGGCAGCTCAATTTGCCTTTGATATTTTTTTAAAATTAGGTTCGTAGGACTTGATGTTACCATCATGAAGATGAAGAGCGGCCCATAGCGATAACTGTAGCAGCATCTCTTCTCCCTAAGTCAGAAACATCAAGCTTGGGCAAGCTTGACTTCACTGACTCAAAAGGCGAAGCAGGGGTTACGTGGGTGCTCGGGAAATTCCCTACCCCATTTGGCCGAAATGGTTTGATCCGCTTACATCGCACCATCGCACATGTGGCAGGTTCTTTTACGTGCCCGGGGTATGGCCCTCCCCAGATACGGGACCTCCAATTAACGTCCTATCCGAGGGAGGGCATTTGCATCATTCACCTAGAGCAGGGACTCGCCCGCGGTCTATGAAATATGCCTTGGGAGGTTTTACTAAACAGGGCTGAGGTTTCCACTTTTGTAGGCGTGTCCTCTAACCAGATGTCACCCAATCAGAGAACCGCCTAATTGTTCTCTCTAGGTAAATCCGGTTCTCCGATTGGATGACAGCTGGTTAGAGGCCCGACATACATCCATACAAAGTAGAAACCTCAGTCTGACATAGCTTTAACTCGGAGATTTTGTTGACAACATACATCATGCGATATACAGTCATGCGATATGTTTTTGACTAGATTGAAGTGACAAAGCCCATCACCAGGCCCTTCAACGGGAGGGTGGAGGCTTGGAGAACCATCTGGCTTCTCGGTGGGGCCGGCAGCACCATCCAGATCGGCTGCTTCGGCCTCACAAGCTCCGGTACGATAGGACTGGACGGTGTGGGAACATGGTGGGAGTTATCCTCTTTTTTATATGCATCAATCATAAAGCAAATCAGAAACATGGGTTCGAAGATGTCCTAACTCAGTGAGATGTTCAGAGTTTCACGTATGCCTTGTGAGCGCGACTAGCAAAGACAAAAAAACTTCGACAGACCGAGCGAAACCACAACTCGCCATAAATTTGAAGCTTCCGATCCTTAGTATATGACCTGGACTGCCATTTTTGATCAAAAACTATAACTAGCTAAACCACCTCTGACCTGTACTTTCTGTACTACAACTAGTTTGCATTTTCGGTCATCTTCCCATTCACTGGATCATGTCACTTAGTCCAGGGGCATAGCTGAAAAATTGTGAAAATTTGCCTAAAGCACCAAATTTGGCACACATGCAGTTGAATGTATTCTAAACAAAAATAGATATGGAGGCATCTCAAGTTCTACCCAGAATTGATTTTATAGCACTTTTTTGGGCATTTTTAGACCAAAAATGTATATTTTGGGCTTCTGTGCCCAGGTTTTTTTTAATCCAAATGACCTGAAATTTTGAATGGAGGTGCCTATAGCATATAACTCAAACACTTACCAAGCCCAACTTAGGCAACTATCTCACACATGTCAAATGTAGGTGGTGGGTATCTAATTGCTGAATGATCTCTATTTTCTTTTATTTCAGCGACTACGGGGAACTTTGCAACATTTTGGACCAGAACACGCCAATCAACGACACCACGGGTGAACTGACCTGTTTCGAGGAGGCGATGAACCAGGGAATCCCGAAGGACCAGTGCACGTGTGAGGGCATCATCGCGCCCAAGACCTACTCCATCACCAACTGGAACAAGGAAGTAGACCTGTTGGACCTCGAAGCGGGGTTGATCACTTTCCTTGCGGAGGTGGGCTTAAAGATTACTTTCTTTCCACATTTAGCATGATACCAGTAAGTTACGCCTAAAGAAGTTACTCATTGACAAGCATCTAGATATGATTTGTCCAGTTCTAAATCATATCCAGTTGTTTGAGTAACTGCTTTGTGGTGCATCTTATTACCTGGATGTCTAACCTTCATCGACGTACCAGTGAGGTAGTTCTGCATTCTAAAAGGTCTTTCACATACAGTCCTCAATTTGTTTTCGGTGTGAGTGTATCTGTTTGTTTGCTTGTATACCGGTAATTATTTAGATGCAGTAGAGAACCTAGTTTTAACATGTAATCTTCGCCAGGGACACCTGCACGAAGTTAGGTCAAAAGTCCCAGAATAGGTCATCTCATTTCCTGTCTGTAGTTTCCTGCTATATTCGTGTCAGTTGCTTCAAACGGGAGTCGTTTGAACAAGTGCATTGGACAAAATCAGTGAGGACTTCAGAAAAGGAATTAAAAAAGAGAATAAGCAAGAAAAATATTTTACGGAGATATAAGAGACCTTTTTTTCTCTGTCGCAGGGTGACTACGAATTGAAGCTGATCGCTGAAGACGCTAACGGAAACGAGGAGGCCTGTATCGGCATCACGTTGGCAGTGAAGGAGTGGGTGGATCCTAACGACACTGGGGGCGGCTGGCTCTTCGGCAAGAGGCGCTAAACCAGGCACTGACGTCAGCACAGTTTTCAATGACGTCAATTGGCGTGACGTCAGCACAGTTTTCAATGACGTACTTAATGAGATGGTGCTGATTAATCGTCAATAAAGTACTACCTATGATTCATGTGTAGAGTATTTCATGAATCATTTCTAATTCACGCTGATGTCTTGGCAGGATGAAAGGATAATATGTTTTTAATAGTTTTATAAATGTTGACAGGAGACATTCAAAATGGTATTATGTTCTTGAACAAATGGTTATGAAACATTGACATGGATTTAGTGATGTATTTCAGGTAATCACTAGCAAACGCTTGCTCTCAATGGATTTCACAATTGTAGCTACAACCAAGGGTTTTAAACTAGTCAGATAGTCCATTTGTTCCTGGTTGTATTAAACAACAAGCCATTTTTCACGGGTCAGCTTAGAGGTAACAGGGTCCAGTCTGCTATAAGAACAGGCCTGCTTCTGTCATTCTAATTCACCTTTTGAGCAATAAAATTCAAACAAACTCCCCAGCGTACGCTAAACTGGGTGGGCAGGTAACACTTACATTATAGCATTGTAGATAAACATGTAGCTGAAATCTCATGATGGTATGGCTACAAGACCAAGTCTGAACACTTTAAAGCAATACTACCAATTAAGCTGTCACAAGTCAGTTCAGAAGTTACAACAGTAAGTGACTCCAGATTAACAAACTTTAATTTGTTTCTTAATTCCTCAAACCAATGACATACATGTATATGTACAGCTCATTAACACAAAGAAAAGTGTTCTTGTTTGTAACTTCATAACTCTACTTAATATGAAATTATTTGTCTATGATTCTCCATAACTGAGAGATCTGAATCAGATTACATGGTACGACTGTCACCAATATTTAACATTTCTAAAGGCTGTCTGGAACCTAGTACATACACAAGAATGCTATTGTTATAATTTTTTTCAAGACATTTTAGGTTGAAGACAGCCATTTGATTGTTCCACAGGCTTTTTTTTATAAAGAATACTAGTAATAGGTACATCTGTTTACGTCTTTGTAAGAATTGCCCATTACTAAAAAATACTACATGTACGTGACAATTGAGTTCAGTTTCGACAATACTTTAATTTCTTATTACTGTAAATGCAGAAACTTTTGTGGTGGTTTAATGTTTGCGGTTTTCACGGTGCGGCTTCACCGCAAACTTAAAACCACCACGAACATTTTTTTTTCATGCCAGTAGAGTCTAAGATGCTTCAACATCTTAAAACCACTGCGAAAAGTCCCTTTTCCTGCTACCGCGAAATTAAATCCCCTCAAAGTTAAATGCATTTACAGTATTCAACTATAAAGCATCACGGTTGAAGTTTCTGCTAAGCATAATCTACATGTAGTCATTGAGGCTGTTGAAAATTTTGTGGTCACAATATCTCCCTCCCTCAAGGCACTAGTTTCTTTTCCCTTTTTTCTGCCCTTACTTTTACACAAGATGAACCATTCTCCAAATTCATACTAAAATTGCAAGTTGAACTTAGGTATTTAAAGGAAGTTTGACTTCCAGACTGGATGACTTTAAACAATAGAATTGCAGATTCAAACAAAACAAATGGCATCCATGATGATCTAATGTTTAACCAGGATGATTACGATAAATCTCCTCCATGGTAAGGTTGCCTTTTGGAACTGAATTTTATCAGAATTTCAACAACCAATGGATTTAAAAGCAGTATCGAGGAAAAGATAGCAAAAGTTACCAAGGGCTAACGCCTATTTGCTCCTAATTGTAGAGACCACGTCTCTACAATTCAGGTAAATTCAGTGGTTACAGGATTAAGCAACAGAAACAAATTATATATGAGCCTTGGCCTCACCCCTGAGGTGTTGCCAAAAAATCTGAAGTTTTGTCAGGGTAGGAATCCCAATCTGTCTGGAGTTGCCAATTCCAATGTTGCAATGGGAGTCTCCATCCACAGACTTTGATCAGGATGCTACAAATGCGTTAGGGTGCATATGGCCTCCTTTTCATAAATCCTGACTTTCAAGTTAATCTTATTCCAAGCCTCATTTCAATAGTTGAAACTCAGGGGATACACTGAAGAAACACACCCCATAGAAGAGAATATCTCCTGTGTGTATCCTCCCTTTTTTCCCTAGTCAGAGGGTTTCCAATGTTTGTTATGGAGGACATATATCCAAAACGTATCCTTGTTGCCAGTCTGTGATCCCTATGTTATGGCAACCAATCTCTTCTAGGAGAGCATACTGCATTTAGCAGACAGCAGGCTGGCAGGTTCTAAATTAGGTTCTAATGTGTTTCTGTGGGTGGAGTATATAGTTGGTTATGGATATTAGCTATATTTCCATTGGGTTTCACATGTGCATCCTTCAGTGCACAATTGAAATCAAAATAGAACAATGTGTCTTTAAGGAATATCTATGAATTTTGGGATCTACACATTCAGTTGAGTACAAATAGAAAATTAGCAATTTTGCCAGATTTCAATCTCTACCTTCAAAGTTGACACATATCAAAATATCCAAATCCTCTTCATGATAAAGATTAAGTCTTATTTTTGTATATAAATCTAAGTTGCATCTGAATCTTCTTGATTTGGAAGTACGACCAACTCCAGTTGTCACGTAACAGTGGATGCCTCTGGTTTACAGCAACGTTCACACCAGCCTTTCATCTCCTTCACAAATAGTCTCAACAGGAACTGGAAAAAAATGGCATCATGAGTTCAATAGAGTAATGGCAACATGAGTTCAATAGAGTAAAAAAAATGGCATCATGAGTTCAATAGAGTAATGGCAACATGAGTTCAATAGAGTAAAAAAAATGGCATCATGAGTTCAATAGAGTAATGGCAACATGAGTTCAATAGAGTAAAAAAATGGCATCATGAGTTCAATAGAGTAATGGCAACATGAGTTCAATAGAGTAAAAAAATGGCATCATGAGTTCAATAGAGTAATGGCAACATGAGTTCAATAGAGTAAAAAAATGGCATCATGAGTTCAATCAAGATAAGTCTGAGTGGAGAAGAAGGATCCATTGCGACCCGTGATGACATCCCTGATGTCCACGTTCAAGGTTCAAGGGTTCAAGGACAACATATGAAAAGAGACGGGACCAACACACAAAATCGTGAATACACAAAGATCTGCAAGACTATTAGAAAGAACATGGCGCGAGAGATTGCAGCCTATAATGAGAACGAGCAGCTAGAAGCACTGGAAGCCTCCAGAGGACTGAAGTCTGTCAGAAAGAAACAAGTCCTTGGCAGGAATAAGATGACAACTCTTAAGGAAGAAGATGGTACACTGATCCACGACCTTGACAGAATGGTAAAAAGATGTGAGGAATTCTACGCAAACCTGTACAGTACAAGACAAACACCTAACACCACAGGAAATACAACTAGTAATGAACAAAACACAGAACAAACACCTCCAATCATGCCATCTGAGGTACGAGCTGCCATACAACGGTTAAAGCTAAACAAAGCCCCAGGGGATGACAACATTACAGCAAGCATCCTGAAGGCTGGAGGAGAACCCCTTGTAAATAAGCTCACGCAGATGTTCAACAAATGCCTGAGGGAGGGCAAAGTTCCAACTGCTTGGAAAAATGCCTCCATTGTTCTCATCCACAAGAAGGGCGACACAAATGACATCAAAAACTACCGTCCAATCAGACTGCTGTCAGTGATCTACAAAGTCTTCTCGCAAATCCTTCTGTGGAGAATGATGACGACTCTAGACCAACACATAACACGAGAACAAGCTGGATTTAGGTCTAAATTCTCCACCATTGATCACATCCAAGTTGTCAGCCAACTCCAGGAAAAGGCCAATGAATACAAAATTCCACTATGTTTTGCATTTGTGGACTATGAAAAGGCGTTCGACTCCATCGAATTTGAGCCGATATTCACAGCACTCGAACACCAAGGTGTTGACCCAGAAATCATCACTCTTATACGTGACCTATTAAATGGAGCAACATCCACCCTCAGACTCCATAAAGACAGTGAAAAGATCAAAATGGAAAGAGGAGCACGGCAAGGTGACAGTCTCCAGGATGCCATCATCAACAAGATCAACTGGGAGGAAAGAGGGATAAACATTGATGGTGAATACCCGTCCCATCTCCTATTTGCAGATGACATCATCCTAGTGGCAACCTCACCACAAGAACTGGAAGAAATGCTACAAGACATACATGATGCTAGCAAGCCAGTAGGTCTCAACATGCACCTAGGGAAGACCAAGGTGATGTATAACAAACATGTAGACAAAGCTCCAGTAGTGATAAGTGGAGAAGGAGTAGAACAGGTTAAAAGCTACATCTACCTAGGAAGAAAAGTGTCAGAAGATGGAAGTCTCCTGCCAGAGATCAAGAGACATATCACACTGGGATGGACAGCTTTTGGAAAAGTGGACAACATCATGAAAAGCCATAAGGTGAGTATAGGACTTAAGAGAAAAGTTTTTAACCAGTACATTCTCCCAGTGATGACTTACGGAAGCGAGACATGGGCACTAACCACTACTCAGATGGAGATTCTTCGAGTTGCTCAGAGGAAAATGGAACGGGTAATGCTAGGCATCACACTCCGTGACAGGAAAAGAAACTCCTGGATCCGACTCCAGACAGGAGTTACAGACATCATCACAGCAGTAAACACAGCTAAACACCCCTGGGCAGGACACGTAGCAAGGCTACAGGACAACAGGTGGACACTACGGGTCACGGAGTGGACTCCCAGAGAATGGAGGAGACCCAGAGGGAGGCCATGCACCAGGGGGAGAGACAGCCTGCAGAAACACCTAGGCCCCACCTGGCCACAGACTGCAAGATGCAGAAGAGTCTGGAACAGTTCAAGGGAGGGGTTCCTCAAAGAGAGCGACAATACCCTGCCATGAGTGAGTGAGTGAGCGAAAAAAAAAAATTCCGAAGACTTAATCAACCTTTGTAAGCAATCTGCCTCATGTCAAGCTCTTATAATATAAAGACAATATTTTTTTCATGTCATTTCATCAAACTGAGAGGTGAGTTTGACAACTAGTTGTGACAGATAGATCAATGATACACTATCTCCAAGCAGATCCTACAATGGCATAAGATAGTACCAAACTGGCCAAGGAGTGTAGTCAGTCAAGAGGTGTCCTTTTACCATGTAGCCAAACACACTCCTCAGCCGGCTTCACTCCTCTGCCAGCTTTTGATACTATCTTATGCTACCGTAGGATCTACTTGGAGATTACATGCTACACACAGTCAACTCAGATTTAAACCTACCAGACAGGCCAGTACATCCGAAGCCATGAGCATGTAGAAGACGTTGTCCCATTGGGCAGCACGTTGGCCTGCTCCTGCCTTGTTGAGGATGATACCAGCCAACAGTGGGCCAACCGCAGCACCTGTTACAAGAAGAACAAGAGGAAGAAGAACTTTATTGCGCAACGACCGTACACGGTACAATGTATGGCAAAAAAAAGAAGAAACAAACTTATCATCCTAATTACTAAAACAAGTATCAAACTTAGTACATATGCAGATTATGAATATTGAATGAAATTTGCATCCTAATTTCTAGAACAATAAGAGCTAGCCTAAATCATTGATATTGAATAACAATCGAGTGGGGCTAATTATGAGTTTCGGCATTTTTTCTTATGACAAAGCAGTCCTTAATATATTTACCTATTTCAGCATTGTGGGAGTTACAACAGATGTTTGTTATTTCTCAACACAATATGAAGCTTCAATATGATTTTCAAAATTGCATGCATGGCAACAAATAAATTATGTGAACAATGTAGGGTTTCATTGGCCTAATTTTCCATACAGTGTACATTTACTAGACTAGCTAACTAAAAGAAACTCCATGCCAAAATTTAACATCTAATCAAACAATGATAACTTAGATATTGATAAACTCCTATCCTATCCTGTACTTACCTATAGATCCAGTTCCATCTATAATGGCTGTAACAGTGGACAAGGCTTTGGCATTCCCCTTCAGACTTTTATGTGTTCCCTGGAGAGAAAGTTAAATGTTATTAGTACATAGCCTGCTGCAAACACATACACTGGTAGTAAATTGTTAAATCTGTACAACTAATACTAACGTTACATTGTAAAAAAATGCTGCTAAAAAGTACTGTAAATGCAGAAATGTTCGCGGTGGATTAATGTTCGCGGTTTTCGCGGTGACCACTTCACCGCGAACTTAAATCCACCGCAAACATTTTTCTATTATTGTATTAGACTGCAGTCTATGGTGTTACCGCGAATTTAAATCCACCGCGAAAAGTCCTTTTACCCGCTACCGCGAAATTAAATCCCCGCGAACTTAAATGCATTTACAGTAATACATTTTACGAGTTATTGTAATAACTATAGCTTGCATCAAGGCCAAAGAGGAAAAGTTTAGCTTGCTGAGGAGCTATTCTTCCAGTGTTCATGTCACAGAGAAAACAGATGAAATGCACAGTATTTACAGGTTCATCGTACTGGGAAAATTCCCCTAGCTCTTTCCAACCAGCACAATAAGCAGTAGACCACAGCTTAATGTCCCATCCTAAGGACTGCAACTCATCCAGTAGCATGCATGTCAGGTGAGCGACACAGCCAGGACTCAAATTCACGGCCTCTTGCTCCAGAGGCAAGGTTACTAACCACAGGACTACACACAGTTCAGTGCGTAGGACTACGTGGGACTATGCATACTACAGTATTACAGAGGAAAATTTGAAATCTAGACCCTCTAAAACGGCATTTCATGCATTTTGACGGGCAAATTTTGCTGCCAGACTAAGCTAAGTTTGATGGCAATTCTGTTAGAAAGACACATGGTTTTAGCGAGGGCGATGCCCACAAAATATTTTCACGATTTCGAGTGCCGAAGGTGCGAGCTGTTGCAAGGTTGGACTTTGGAAATTTCGAAATCTGCACCCTCTGAAACGACATTTTCTGTATTTTGAGGGACAAGTTTTGCTTGCAGACTATGCTAAATGCCATTTTTGTCAAAGAAAAAGATGTTTGAGGGCGATGACCTAAGCTACCACGCACAAATTTTCACCATGTCGTTGTGAGCGCCGGAGGCTTAAGTCATCGCTAGGGAGGTCCGGAGAAAATTTTAAATCTTGACCGTCTGAAACGTCATTTCCTGAATTTCAGTGGCACATTCTGCTTGTAAACTAAGCTAAGTACGATAGTACAATTTCTATTGGTTTAAAAGATTTTTCAGAGCAACGCTCCCGCAACATGTTGTCCTGCGTCAAAGACGCAGTCGTCACAAGGGAGGTCTGGCGAAATTTTGAAATCGGGACTCTCTGAAACGCCATTTCTTGCATTTTTAGGGGTAACCTATGCTGTTAGACTAGCTTGATTTTATGAAATTTCCATCATCAAAAAAATACACAAGGTTTCAGCTTGATTTTTTTTGGGGGGCGACGCCCCCCCAACATATTTTCCGGGGGGGCAGCCGCCCCCCCCCTGCCCCCCGGTGCCGCCGCCACTGTATTATGAGCTTGTCTTTTGTCATCAGTCTTAGTAAGACACTCAGTCATGTACATACCAGATCTGCAGACACAGCTGTAGTGATGAGTGCATACGGACCGTTCACCAGGAAACCCAGGGCTGCAAGCATACCTGTTGGACAGCACGGAGGTCTGAATAACTGCATATTCAGACCAAAACTTCCTATTTCAACAATTTAGAATAAATTAGCACGTAGCCATCAATCAGAAGTCCCGATTTTATATCATGATCAGTTATGATGCTGTAATGTCATAAAAAGTGCCACAAAGGGTGACTGATGAATCTCCAGTGGTCATTATTCTAAATGACCTGATTCAACATGGATGAGAGATACTTAGGACATTGACCAATCAGAATGAAAGCCACAGGATATTGACCAATCTGAATGAAAGCCACCCGACATTGACCAATCAGAATGAAAGCCACATTGACCAATCAAATAAACAGACATATATACATACAACTAAGGGGAAGGAACAATTCATTAGCAACTACTTTTTTAAATGAATGAATTATAAGCCAATATAACTTTGCAAATACATGGCCTTTTCATACTGTGCTGGCCAAAACAAAGGACTAAAACACAATGTCCATTCAAACTCTAAGCCTGCAAAAACTTAATAAAAAAGTTTGCTGCAAATTTTGTGAGTCTCAGAACAGAGTTGCTTCAAGACTTTACAAAATAAATAAACTTACCTATAGCTGTTGAGGTGGATGGTTTAGTTTGAAAGACAACCTGGGTAACGTAGAGCTGAAAGAAGATGAACAAATAATGTAATATCCATTATTTTTTACCAGTAGTAACTGTTTCCTTTATCTTTACATTATGATGTATCATGTTATAGTTGTAAATTCTTTTTTTATTTCATACAAATCATTCTACTTGTGTCAAACTCATTGTTCTTTTAAATATATCTTGAAAAGTTGGCAGAAGAAAACAATTTCATAGAAAATATAGTCCTTACATAAGATTAAGAATCCTTACAATAAAACTTATAAGTCAATAATATCCCTGCACATTAGCAAGTCTGGTAGAAGCTGTTCTGCTAGTTGAAAAATACAGCAAAACACTACACCAAAATCACAAGAACTTTAATCCCATTAAATTGCAGTCAACTACAGATACAATGTGTGTAGCAAAACATAATGAAGAATTTTAGTCTTACCATAGGTGCCCCAAGTACCAGCATGACCACACAGCACGTGGCTCTCCCCCCTGTAAAGTCTGAAATGGTACCTGCCAAGAAACCACCTGGGGAAAATAGGTCATTAGAACATCCAAACATGAACAGCAAAACCTATCTCTTCTGTTTCTAAGTACTGAAATCTCTTACACTAATTAGATTTACACTAAGACTTGCAGTGCCTTCAAATAAGCAAAAAACAAGTTATTAACTACTTTTACAAGTGGATACTAAGAGGGATTGGCGTTCAGTTGATACATTATACATTGTATAATCGGGAAGATGTCTTTACAGTTAAGGATACGCAGTGAAAGAACTTTGAAAAAAAAGGTAGGCAAACACAACAACATCTTCTCTTCTTTACAATACCATATAATCCTTAAACAAAAATGAAATTAAAGTGGAGTAGTTACTGATAAAAGCAATCAATCAGGGGTACAAAGGTTTTATCTTACTCATTTGTTATTCATGACACTAGAAATGACTCCACCTCTGAGGTGTTGCCAAAAAAAATTTTCTTTATTTTCAAACTCACCGACAATTCCTCCCACATCGAAGAGAGTTGACATGTCTCCTGACACTGAGGGACTGTAGTCCTCTGAAAGTGATGAACATACAGTAAATGGGTTAAGGTTTCTTCTACAAGTTAACACTACTTAAGGTGGTTCACAGTATCTTGTTTCTATGTCAGCGAAAGTTGCATATTTGTTAAAACTTAAAAGCATAAAGACCTTTTATCTAGTTTATGGCCTTAGGCCATGTTGATTTGATTATATGGATGACATCTGCACGTGCATCAATTTTTGACCGCTTCAAAAAATTAAAGAAAAAGTTTTCAACCATACCTTACATTTTAAAATGCTTATCAGATAGCAACCTACCAACAAACTTAATACATAAACCATCCAGCCAGCTGTTCTTGGTTTATCTTGGTGACAAACAGGAAGACAGACACACAGACCAACCCTGCCTAAAAATAACCTCAGTCTCTTTTTTTCACAGAGGCAACAAGACAATAACAGTGGGGATCACCTGGTTCACAAAATTCAAAGGCAGCACAAACCAATCAGAAATGCTGAAACAAATGCCCTTACCTTCATCCCTGATGTACTTAGGCAGCCAATAGAGGAAGGTGTAACTGACCAGCTTGGCAAAGAACAGGCACATGCTGAATTCTATTACTCCCTACAGGAAAGACAATAAGATGTAGTTAAGTAACAAGTATTGTATTTGATTCCTGTATTCTATGTATTGCATTTCTATTATAATAGGTTGAAAGAATATTCAATGGAAGTGTAATAGAATTATGCAGAATTAATGACAAAAACGTTCATAACGCATGTCTTTTATTCTATAATATTTTATGCAATAATAAATTATGCGTGAAAAACTGTAGAAAGGAAAATATATCTGTACTTATCTATATATTTATTGGTTTGGCTGTTCAGCACATACAACCATGTATATGAAAAGATGAAAGTTGAATCTCTACTTCTGGATAAATAATAATAATTCCTGGATGTATAATCTTCACAAACATAACCATGTATATGGTACTTAATTAATGAAAGACCTTTTTGTTGTTGTACAGTTAGTGAACAACTTACAGGAATTTTGAGAGCACCCAAAAAACTGATGGCTTTTGGGTTTGTAGGTCCTCCTGATAGTGGCTTGATCTCTTCACCCAATAATGGCTCTGAATCGGCATGCTGAAAATAAACAAACAAACAAATAAACAAACTGTTACCAAAACAATCTAACGTGAACACAAAAACTTAACCCCATCCTCTGTAGGGTGCAAACATTTTTATTGTTTAAAAGAATGTAATGAAATAAAATAAAATAAAGAAAAATGCACACGAAATGTAGAGATAAGATGCATATGGCAATGGATCACTGGGGACATCTAGCAGCGCAGCTTTGTATTGCAGTCTGCAGAAATAAGTAGGATTGTTTTTCCCCACATTTTTAGTCACAAAAGTCTTGAATATCAACCCCAGAAGCAGGATAGAGAGGACAGCCAACACCGTCTATCTACCACCAGTTTTCTACAACAACAACTACAACAACAACAATGGGAATATTACATCTACTGGCAACGATGCCCCCTCGTCAACCACCTCGGTAGTCTCAGTCTCAGACTCATCACCATTGCACAGCTGCCACATGGGAATATGTTGCTGTGAGTGAGCAGTGGTGTTAATTCTGTTTACTAGACTAAGAAATTAGGACTATCATCAGAGACTACTATTAATCATGGTGGTTCCATGTTAATATTTTCGTCGACTATCTGTCCACTGGGAATTCATGACACCATGATCATGCATTCCCAATGTATTAATACTGTGCATTAGAGTGGCCAAACTACAAAATTCAAAACACAGAGATAACATCTTTTCCCTCCCACCACGAAATAAAACCCCTACGAAAGTAAATGAATTTGCATACAGTACTTTGCAAGAAACAAACTTATTGGACTATGAACACTTCCTGAATGTTACAGATCTAACAGATTCCCTATGATTTCTGCTCCTGGTGATAAAAATATCTGTAAGCTTACAATATACAACTGCATGTACTCATGGACAATACTGAGAAGCACATTCTAGGTGTTAGGTATATCTATCATTTTCAGATATGTCACAAGGCACAAAAATGTATTGTTTAATACAACTTAAAGTAATCCAGTCAAAGTAGAATGAACACAAACATACCGTAGACTGCTCTGCTTGTACTGTGTAGCTGTCTGTCCTGCTCTTTTTTTCCATCACTATCCCAACTTCCTTTGGTTCTGTGAACGAACAAACATAGCATACAAGTCAACTTCAGACATGGAGCTATGAAGGAAATTGCTCTAGGAACATATTTATTTCTTCATTAACACAAAATCATAACATTAATCATCTGTCAGTAAGTTAGAACATACCACATCATTGCTGCATACCAATAATATTCAAAACAGGTGAATACACATCTCTATAGCCTAGGGTACAGAATTTCTATTCTGTTCTTTAGACGGTTGCTGTCTTTGTGATAAAATTCAGAATCTGTAAATGCAGTCTGTCTTCAGACAGAAGCTTTCTTTCTACTTGTATGCTGCTGATCATATAGATTCAGGGCTCGAAATTCATTTTTGGGATTAGGTGCACTGGTGCACCCAGCTGAAAAGACTGGGTGCACAAAAGATTTTTTGGGTGCACCACTTTAATTTAAGTAGAATGTAAAAAAAAAAAACTAATAACAAAACTTGGTTATAAGCTATCAAATTCTTTTAATTCATTCAACAAGTAACATGACAGACATTTTTATTATCTTTCTAACACTTAGATGTCAAGAATATGATGTATACTAGTATACTCAATATCTATCCATACATTAACCTAAGAAAATATTTGTGCACCCACTGAAAAAAAATTGGGTGCACAGTTCCAATTTTGGGTGCACCTGGGTGCACATGCACCCAGTATTTCGAGCCCTGAGATTAGTCTCTTAGATTTGTAGATACTAGTAACTCATGTAGTGCTCTGTTCTGTATGTATTGTATGTACAAGTTGCCAAACACTGTTTCCTCTACAGTTGTCGTGCAATAAAGTTCTTCTTCCTCACCTATAGCGAGGGCAAAGGTGTTCTCCAAGAGCTGCCCACTACACTAGACATGCTGCCTCTCCCATTGGTCAAACCACTGATGTGGTGATGTTATCATTGGTTGAACTGCTAATTGTGATGGACAGTCAGGATCGACAAAACTAACAACTCCACCCACCTGTGACTAGGAAAAAGAAGGCTATGCCCCCTATCAATCTGTCTTCAAACTGCAGAAAAAGAGGGCAATGCCACCTGTCTGACAGGTGTTCTCTATAACTTAGTATAAGCCATCTTTTGTGCTAATATTACTGATAACTCCACCCACCTGTGACGAGGAAGAAGAAGGCTATAACCCCTACAGAAGCGATGATGATGCCGGGAACAATGAAGGACAGCCCCCAGGCCTCCGACACGAACGCGGCTGCGATGAGCGAGCCCAGGATGTTCCCTACAGACGTGTGGGAGTTCCACAGGCCCATGATGAAACCTCGTCTGGAACGGGATGGTTACATACTATTATTTAATAACAATCATCTAAACGTTTCTCCCTATGACTGAATCTTCTAAACACAAGCTTTGCAGTCATGTGGTGCAGTAGCAGCTAGTTATATTGTATAATATTACACTGAACGACCTGTCGCACCTAGTCTTAACGCATCTGACTGTATGAAAGTGTTGTCGTTGTTTAAAGCTATACTACGGAATAATTTGCACTCAACTTTGAAAAAGTATAGAACATCTGTTTGTTGGAAGATCACAATTTTTATACATCATGCTTACATGGTGCTATAATGTCGCAGCATCTCTCCCTGAACATTGGTATGCAATGCTATAGGGTTGATTGAACTAACAATCTAAAGAAAAAGTAGGAAAAGCTACTTTCTGTTTTGTTCAAATATTCCGTAATATACCTTTAAAGCTATCTAGTGAGCATCCTCTTACATTACTTGGTGGCAATGAGTTCCATTCTACAATAGTAGAGTGTTATGCACTTATCTAAAAGCAGTTACAATAATTATCATTGATAAAAAGATTTGCTCTCCTTGCATCAATCTTTATGATAGCTAAGCCCAGAAGTACATCAACAGTTGACCTCTGACCTACCTGCCCTTCCTAACCAGCTGCCCACGCAGGTGACCACAGCTGGCCAGCCGGTGGCCTGTACCACTCCTGCTACAGCCTGGGGGTGGGCAGGGGTAACAAATGAGAAAATATGACAAGTGATGCCAAAAATACATGTACGGCAGCCTTGCCGTTTATCTATATAAAAACAATCATATTCCATTTTTTCAATTTGTCAAAATAAATAGGCTTGTTATTTCATATTTCTTTATGAGGCTATTGTAACAGTGGTGTTCAAGTACTGCCTATCGTCCTTGCCCAAGGGCACTAGTGCTTTTGTGGCGACAGCAATAGCAGTCGTGATTTGTGATCCGGCTGCCCGGGTTCGGCGCGGGTTCGAATCCCGGGAGTCGGGATGTTGTTTCTTTCTGTTCTACTCGCCCCTCTGGTTGTTTCACTATGACTCTAAAATCCAAATTTAGCAGGGAAGAAATTTGAGACTTCATACTAGTCACGTAAGTAATTATAACCATGTAGGAAAAATAAATGGTTGTTGAATTTCATAGTGCTGGATTCTAAAGGTGCAAGGTTTCACTGTATAAAGTAAATGAATGAATGAGTGAGTGAGTGAGGAAATGAATGAATCATTTACTGAATGACTGAATGACTGAATGAATGAATAAATGAATGAAGGAAGGAATGAAGGAAGGAATGAAGGAACAAACAAATGAAGATGTAATACCTGTACTATAACAAAGAAGGCGACAGTGTGAATGTTCCAGTAGGGAATATGACATACCTGTACTATAACAAAGAAGGCCACAGTGTGAATGTTCCAGTAGTGAATATGTGAATATGACATACCTGTACTATAACAAAGAAGGCGACAGTGTGAATGTTCCAGTAGTGAATATGTGAATATGACATACCTGTACTATAACAAAGAAGGCCACAGTGTGAATGTTCCAGTAGTGAATATGTGAATATGACATACCTGTACTATAACAAAGAAGGCGACAGTGTGAATGTTCCAGTAGTGAATATGTGAATATGACATACCTGTACTATAACAAAGAAGGCCACAGTGTGAATGTTCCAGTAGTACCCCAGCCCGAACAGTGCCGTCATCAGGCCACTACTGAGCATGCCCAGAACCAGGAAGTACCTCAGGTTACTGCGTTCAGCAATGTGGCCGCTGCAGAAAAAGTAGAAATAGTTGTAAATATACATCCTAGAAGTGAACGATTCACCTCAAGGAATCATGTGAGCAGAACAAACTGTCACCATTTTAAAATGGACATGTACTCGTACCTAACTTTAATCCAAAAAGCCTTCATACCCATCACACGGCAGGAAAACCAATAGCCAAAGAGTCTGTCAGCTCTAAATGACATTCTTAGCAGTGATACACCTGTTACTTTCAGGATTATTTCATGAAATCGCCCAGTATTGTCGGGTCCCAAGCCCCATCCAATGTGATTCCAATGGTAGATTTTCAAGTGAATAATATGCTCATCTCCCTAACGATCAACAAATATGGTCAAAACTCCCTGTATAACAGCCCTGGGGATAAGGAACACATGTACAGTATAAGATTTCACACAATCTATCTACTGCCCCTTACAACATGTGTGCTGCATAAGGAAGGAAAGATAAAGATTATTTTATTGTCAGTGCATTAGTCACAAAAGATTTTCTAACAAACATGCTATATTTTACCTGAAGAACATGCCCCCTGCATAGGCAAACAGGAAGGCAGTGTCCAGGTCTCCAAACAGGGACTCATAGTCACTGCCATCTGGAAACACACAGGTTGCTTGTTTAAGAACAACATCACTGAAAGACACAAGATCCACTACTAGCAACACTAGTTTAGTCAAAATTGTATTATTCTTCAGCAGCTATTTTCCACATGGCACGAATGATAAAAAAACAGTGCCAGTGGCTGCGTTTTAAATTGCTCAAAACAGTTTTAACTGAAAATTGTTTACGTATTAGTATTGAAGTATGGAATATACATTTTCAATATCTATAATTATTATCACCATTGATGGTTTATTTACAAAGAGTAGAGACAAAAGATCAAACCCTTCACAAACTGATCGCATCAGCAACAATACAAACTACAGTAGATTGTTACTCACCAAAAGGTTTCCACGAGGAACAGTTTGCTGTGGTGTTGTGGTCGGTGGTGTTACAGTTTTTATGGAGCTCGTTCTGGTGAAATAAAGAGAGAAAATTGATGTTGCAAGTTTTTGCAATAGTGTTGATTTTAAGTATTCTTAGGCAGAGCTATGATTGAATACTGGGTACATGTAGGTACATGTGCACTAAGAAGCAACAACAACAACGAGTAAACAAAATGTTGTGTTACCTTGACGATACTGATAGGTTTCCGTGACAGGTGGTAGCTGGTATAACACAGGAACGTCAGAAACAGGGTCCAGAGCTGGTAACTGGGGAAAAGGAGGGGGGCAATAATGATCAATGATGAAGGCAAGCATCTTACATAGTCTAGGACTCTAGATAATAGTATTGATAGTCATTATGTGAGGCTACAGACACTAACATAACATGAGAAATACAGGTACTGAGTACACGTTCTAGTAAACGTATGTTTTGCAGTAGTACTAACTAAGGTAAGGTAATCGCTTACTATTTATTTGTGAATGTCTGAATGCAAGTGTGTAAAAACTTAATGGCATCATTTTAGGACCAGAATTCGTGCATTGATTAAGATACATTTCCATACAACATTTTAAATAATGAAGATATGACTTCTAATTCGAGAAAAAGAGAAACTTTGACTCCATATGGTGGTACATCAATAAAGAGCATATTTTATAAGCTTAATCAACTGTGATAACGCCTTAAGTGTAGTATCAGAGGTAACATCACATCAAAACATCACTCATTAAAACTCAAAGGTCAACATGTGATTGTGAGAACAGCACTTGACCTTTGGTTTCTGTGATCATAATAAATTTATTTCTAGAACAAGTAAAATCAAAAAGATGTAGCAATGGATTACGAAAGAAAGAATTACAATAAAGTCATGGCAGAAGCAGGTATTTGGTGTTAAGTGGACAAATCTATTTCCTTGACTTCGTCTTGTACTAGTTGTAGATGTCACGTTTATGCTTGTAACATATTGTTGCGTGGGAGGGGGGCAACTTGTTGCGGCGTGTCACCGACAAATCTTCCAAAATGGGTCATCAAATGGATGTCCATTTCATCAAAACTTCGTCAAATAGTAAAACATTTTCTTAGCTACCAGAAAAACTGAGAAAGTTGTCCACTTACACTTTCTGTCTGTCCCAACACGGCGTCAAACCGAGCCACTGCAGGAACCGAACGCCGGGTGGACCTCGGACCGCCATCTTGTCTTGTTCAACAGGTCGTGGACCCGTCCACATGTTTTTAGGGGGTGATCTGTTATACGTTTAATCATTAAATACACAAAAGACTGATTCTGAAATAAAATTGATGGAGATTTTTCTGTGATTACTTAATTTTCTATACTAAAAAGTGATATTTATTATCGTATGTGTACCATACTGTCTTCTTGTGTTTGTTAACTTTGAGGCGCCTACACCTTTGTAAAGTAAAGTGTTCTGATGACGCAACGTGTGTAGTATAGCATACTGCAGATACTAATACTATGATCATTGAATTTCATTGTGTCAAGGAGGTTGATTGTGTTGCGTGGTTTCTAACATCAACATTATGATATCAAATACAGATTTTTAACACACTAGTCTTCGAAACTGTTTCTTTTCTTTCCATTTCTGGGCCTTCCCTTTTGTTCGTTGTGAACATCATAACATTGTCACGTGTTTGTCTTGTGACGGGTCCAAAGGTAAAATCTTCAAGCAGATGTTGTGAGGGAATGTTACTGGGAGGATATCACCATTTATAGGACGCACATTATGAAAAATTGTGAATCAACGGATTAATGAATGATTACAAGTGATCAGTATCCACTGAGTTTGCATTGGAAGACAGAGTACTGAACAGTACAAAAGTCACGGCTTCCTTTATATCGGTTTACGTGACTGATGAACCTCTTCAACTAGTCTGTGTAACGCAAACTCCGCCATCCGAAGCTGGTAGCCTGAGAAGCGCGATTAAATCAGGCTACTCTTCAACGATTTCCTTTATATCGGATTTTAATTGTGGTAACGTTACGGGTCTGTAGAGGAAAAAAGATAAATTTAGTCAATAATAGAAGGTTTGACGCAACCGTCATCATAATTAAGACTTAATGAATCATCTGTTAAGGCAAACTGAGTTATTGTTTTGAGCCAAATGGGCATAAAAAAGGGTAAACATTAAGAGCCGGAAACAAACCGGTGTTTGGAGAGTAGCTACAAACGGTGAGACCGTGTGTGACAAAAATGAATCTAAAAAATTTAGTTGCACATTTCAACAACATGGTTATCACTCAATGCAAATGCATCCGTGAATGTTATATTCATTACTTCAACTATAAACGCAAATATGTAAAAGTCACAGTGGTTCAGTCCCAGCTGGCTTTGTCAGTGTTGATCCTTCAAATGATGTACAAATCGCGTAGATGATCGCGTACAGAAACAAGATAGATAGGTTGAATATGTCGTTCGCACTCATTTTTGCCGAGTATAAGTAGTTCGGTTCCAACTTGTGATGAACGCCTGGGCGGGATGCCCCTAAAAGGGGCTTTGCCCAGTACAGCATAGAAATAGAAATAGAAACGCTTGGCCATAATGATGTAACGTTACATACCGGATAACTTACAATGAATATTACCATACATCAAACATTGATAACGGATTAACCAAGGACAATATAACGTCCTTGGATTAACCAATCAATGTGCAGCTACTATAAGAGGGTCTGCATGGGGGGGTCTTGGTAACGCTTAACGGTGAATTCAGGAGGCCCGGTAACGCTTAACGGTAAATTCAGGAGGCCCGGTAACGCTTAACGGTAAATTCAGAAGGAGTTACAGAGCATAACAGTAACATTGACGTGCGTGCATTCCTATTTGTACAACGCTAGAGTAGTTATATCAATGGGTGAAAATATCCGACTAATGACAATGTGAGAAGAAAAATGATGCCCAGAACCCAGAGGAATGACAGGGACAATACCCATGACATCTGTAAATTGACGGAGGCAGAGTTCCCGGTCCGCCACAGAGACGGCGGCAGCAAATTTCTTATGGGGGGATTGAACTATATTGTTCCAGTACATTGAGCGCCGAAGGCGCGACGCATCCCAGGGGGGTACGGGGGTATGCTCCCCGGGAAAATTTAAAAATCAAGACCCTCTTAAATGCTATTTCCTGCATTTTCGGCAAATTTTGCCGACAGACTAAGCTAGGTTGATTTTGACATTTTCATCAAATTACACATGGTTATAGCTTTGACCTCCACCCCCAGAGCCCCCGACATATTTTTACCATTTCGAGCTCGGAAGGCACGAGAAGTTGCAAGTCCGGGGAAATTTTAAATCTGGACCGTCTGAAATGCCATTTACTGCATTTTGAAGGGCAAATTTTGCTGTAAGACGAAGCTAAATTAAATGACATTTAATTTGAGAGAAAATGTTTTTTTCGGCGACGATCGACCCACGCCCCTAACGTTATTTTCGCCATATCGTCGTGAGCGCCAAAGGCGCAAGCCGTCGCAAGGGAGGTCCGGAGAAACCTCATTTTCTGCATTCTAGGAGTACTTTTTACCCGAAAGTTTTAAACGTTTGACACGGAAATCTGTATGAATGATAAAGTTTTTGAGGGCGACGCTTCCGCAACATATTTTACTATGTCCAGAGCCGAAGGCCGGGAGACTTGGAGAAATTTTGAAATCCGGGCCCTTTGAAATGCCATTTCCTGCATTTTCAGGGGTTCTATCTGGCTTTTCGGACTTCGTGGGTATAACGGGTTACGAAGAATTTCTTGGTAACGGTTAACGGTGAATTCGGGATAACAAATAACGATTAACGTTGAAATAAAACGACCAATAACGCTTCACGAAGAATATACCGATAACGATTAACGTTGAATTAGAGCGGGTCGGTAACGATTAACGGTAAATTAAAATGGCTCGTAACGCTTAACGGAAAAAGGCATGCAGACCCTCCTATAACACTACAGTCAATCTCACAGCAAATCTGCAGTATTTATTTCATTGACTGCTAGGGGTCGCTCTTAACCAATCAATGTAAAATTGTATTTGCAATATTACCCTCATGTCGTTCTAATCTAATCCGCTTGGTGGCGCTCTTGACGCACACGGCGATAACATCCGGGACATTCCCTTCTCCTTTCTTCTCCGGGACGGCCATTTTGTCTGTAGCGTGGTCAGGGTGTTTTCGCTCATTTCTCGGGATTTTCTCCCCCAAATAAAACTGTTTTCTCCTTTAATCCTGTGTGTAGATGTTGCTTGGGTCGGAATTTGTGTGTTAGGTGTGTTTTGTTGTTTCCCATGATGTCTGGAGCGGGCGATGGAGGACTGGGAAAGGTGAGTTCGTTTGTTCTAAAAAATCCTTTCTGTTGTTTTTTCCCAGATTCAAAGCTAAACCTTTGTTGCCATATTTTGGCCTGGTCTTCGTTTTCAGCGTAGCCTTCTTTAGCAATACTATGTGTAGCATGGATACAACTAAGGTCAGATGTGTTTATGAAATGCTTTGTCATGAATTTGTGAAGTTTCTGCTCAACTGAATAATTTGCTGTCCAAATTTATACTGGGGGATGGGGGGGGGGGGGTGTGGCAAAATGTATTTTTCCTACTTACCATATTGGAAAGTGGTTTATGGAAAGTGGTTTATACCTAAAATCATGAAGTACACGAATCATGAAATTTTTTTCAGGACCTACCATGGTGCATTCACTTGATGGATGGATTATTAGTGGTGTTTGAAGTGTATTCATGCTAAATAATTTATCATAAATACTGTCAACCACCAGTTTATGATTTGTTCCTGACATAATTTTTTGTCTAGCTGTGAGTTGGAAATTATGTAGTTTTGCTGCCTTTCTTTCCCCCCAACTCCCCAAGCAGAGGTTGGTGGGGATAAAAGATTTGTGACTTTCTAAACTTTCTTCATATGCCCGGTTTACAGAAAACAGTGCATACAATGAAAAGGTCACAATCTTTCCCACCAAACTCTACTTGGTAAGTACCCCCCTCCGGATGCAGAGTGACGTTAAAATTTCTGTTTTATTTTCTGCCCCAGGATCAGGGATATATCCCTGACCGAGTCAAGAAGGCGGAGAAGAGAATCGAAGTGAACGCGTTTGATGTAGATGCATGGAGTGTATTGATACGAGAGGCCCAGGTAAAACTTGATCTTATTAGTAATAGTATGATATTACCTGTAAAATTTGTATTCATTTGCATTATTTTATGTAAGGAGTTGACTATTGATACCTTAAAATCATTTAAAGGTTAAGGTGTTATTAGAAATAACATATTGACCGACACTGTTGACCAAGTTAGATGAAGTTTGTGTTAGCTTGTAACCATTGTCATGATTGTGTTATACTGAAACACTGTTCTTGGTTCTACTAGTAGTAGTTAAACTAGCTGACAGTTGCACAATAAACTGTTACCATATATTTTGTACCAAGTGTCATTGTTGCTCATTACTCATTTTGAACTATGATACTTTAGCTTGTAAGAATGTGTATGCTATTGCTTATTCATGTTCATGAATTCATGTTCATGAATGAGAATACATGATCTTGAACTGGCTGATCTTTTGCACTAAATTGCAGTTATTAACAATCTGGATATTTAAGTCCCATAGAATTGCAGATAAATTGAAAAAGAAAATAGCAAACCAACTCCATGATTGGTCGTTCATACTGTAATTTGCAAATCAGATTCAGTCTGACAAATCTACTTCCTGGGTTGGATTCACCAAATCGTGATTCACCCCAGGCCCTCTTGGAACTGGATTTGGACAATTCATACCATGATTCCCAATCAAGATTGATCTCGTGCCTGGGTGAAGTATTCTCCGAGCAGAGGTTGGGTCGCAGGGATTGGTAGTGGCTGGGATTTTTCTGCTTGGAGAATAAGGGTGAATCCCGGCTCCTGGAATGAATGGTTGTGGTCTTTACATGTATGATGAGATGTGTTTAGCCTGGATGCTAGCTTAGTGTTAGCTTTAGTCTAGATCTGGTCCCTACTGATCACTAGTGGGAAGCTGACCAAAGCTAAGATAAGAATGAAGAAGGCTGGCTTTTACTTCTAGGCAGAGAAAGTGAATGGTAGATAGCTGGAAAAACTGAATGTGAATATGTATGGATGAAAGTTTGTCCATGGTGTAACAGTACATGTTGACTGGTCGTATTGGTAGGTAAGGTCCCTAACTATACATCTCATCTAGAATATCTTAAACATTTCATTTGTTTTGAACTTTTAATATGAGAAACTTTATCTTGTGCAAAGGTTAACGTTAGCTTGCATTTATGATGTCGTTTTCAGAACCAGAATATCGACAAAGCGCGGAACACGTACGAGCGACTGGTGGGCCAGTTTCAGACGGCAGGCCGCTACTGGAAGATTTACATTGAGGCTGAGGTTTCTATCATGTTTCTTTGCTGTTCTTAACAAATACTTAGTAGTTTTGCTTCAAATTGAATTGACCAAATATCTGAATATTAATGATACTGATAGTAAGTTCTTTATTTATTTATGGCGACAAGGAACTTAAAAACTTCCAGGTTTCAAGCTAGTTTTATTTCCAAAATGTACAGATCCAAATAAAATTTGCAAGAACATGAAAGGCTAAACTTTATTTGGTTTGGGACTTTTGTCTACAAATGAGTATAGACATTCCTTGCAGCAGAAGTTGGACATTTTAATTTACAGTTTTGTTGCAATGAGTAAGCCCAAATCTTTGAAAAATGTATGTGTGTGTAAAGTTGCAAACATGACATTTATTGCATTTTTCATTAATGTTGATAGTTGCATTAATGTTGATGGTGCATAGATATATTGTGTCATGACTGACGGATTGCTGCGAAAATACAACCTTTTTCCTTGGTGTCCTGTTGTCATGGACAACGCACACCGAGACTCTGTGTTTTACTGTGTCTGCACACACTGGGGATAGATTAAGGCAATGTGTTCTTTTGTGTGTGTGTGTGTGTGTGTGTGTTTATGTGTGTTTGTGTGTGAGTGAGTGAGTATGTGTGTGTGTGTGAGTGATTGAGTGTGTGTGTGTGCTTATGTGCGTGTGAGTGTGTGTGTGTGCTTATGTGCGTGTGAGTGTGTTTGTGTTTGTTTATGTGAGTGTGTGTGTGTTTGTGTTTGTTTATGTGTGTGTGAGTGAGTGTGTGTGTGTGTGTTTTTATGTGTGTGTGAGTGAGTGAGTGTGTATGTGTGCTTTGCGAGTGTATCATGATCATGTGTGTGTGCATGTTTGCCAGTGCATAGCGGTCACTTGCAAAGGAAAAGAAGTGGACTTGTTTGGAATTGTTTCTAATTATACATACAAGTGTGACTGACTGTTCATGTATGCCTGTATGTATTCTGTGTATAGCTGTGTTGTGTTTGGTTATAAAGTTATAAACATTTTGTACCATGCATAGGATAATGTAAAGTTTTAAGATACTCTGGTCTGCATTTTTGCGTGTTTAGTTAATGTGTGAGAGAGTGGGTGGCTGTGTGGGTGCATAGATAAAGAGACCCTTTTTTTTCACCACAATTGCTGTATTTGCACTAATGTTTTGGTTACTACCAACCTGATGAAACTATTCACAAGTGTATACTTTGCCAGGTCACAGTATGCTCTTGATGATAACATAATTAGTCCCTCCCAAGTTGACTTAAAATGCCTAGGTCCACAAGTTTCTCCCACTTAGTCTCTCTGCTTTTTGTATGTATGTATCATGTATGAAAGAAAATATATGTTGAGAAAGTATGTGTGAATGTACTTTTTTTTCTGTGCCCACGATATTTGTATGACTATTTGGACAAATAAATAATGAGCGGGTGCTAGTGCAAATTCTTGTAATGTATTGGAAAAGGCGAAATTGTTTTAAGAGGCAACGATTTCTTCCAATAAAATCTTGACTGTCAAAAGCTACAGCCATGGTTTGACCCCATGATGTGTGTGTGTGTGAAAGTATCTATGAGTATGACTATAAAATACATGTAATATTATAACAATTACAATGTATGAATGACTGATGAGAAAGAAATGCATGTAATGTGAATCTAGCTCAGCGATGGTACATAAAACCTACCTTACTAATATGAGATGGTGCCTAACAATTTGCTAAGTTGTTTGATGTACTAACAAACAGCAAATCAATTAAACAGAACTAAAAAAAAGCCCTAAGAAATGCTTAGACATTGCACACAAGTGTGTAAAGTATGAACATTAAAAAGTTCTATTATTTACATATTCTTGCATTTTCAAGTACCTGGTATTACTAGTATCAAGATAAGATGTCACATTTTGCCCTCTCTTACTAAGAGTCTTAGCATTAATAAAAAAAAACAATGTCAAAGAAGGAATAAGCCACAAAATTATCAGTTTGTTAATTTAAAAAGCAAATTTGTGCTAGAATTAAAGAAACAAAATTTTACGCCTCATTTTTGTCATTGAAATGATTTTAAAAAAAAATCTTGTATCATGATTTTAGTCCTTTCCAAATATTTAAAGATGCAAGGCTGTAAATGGCTTCAGCACTGCATAATTTAGCGATGGGGATCCAGAGAAAATCGAGTGAGGTGGATTGAAGTTTATGGTAGCACTATGGTCACAAATACCATTTTACTTTTAGGTTCACTGAAAAGGTCGTCAAGTACTGCAAAACCGATACCTTTTTACAGTGTGCATATAGACTCTAAATTGTGTGTACATGTGCAATGATAATGGATATAGAAACAATCCATTTTTGCTTTCCATTTGATTTTACAACTGGGAGTTAATTATAAGTCTGGCCTCCATCTTTTCTGTGCTTCATAGGAAGAGTTTTCTTTAAAGATTCCAGTCCATCGTTATTCACTGCTTTGCAATATGTTTTTACATACGTAGATACTATTTATTGATAGTAATAATACTGTGTCGTTTCCTTAGAATGGTAAATTTGTCAAATATGTACTAAATACATGTAGCGAGAAACAAACCACTATATGGACAACGTGTGCAGCTAACAAAAAAATTATGATAAGGGTGTTCCATTATTAAACATTTGGAACTGAGTAATGTGTTATGTGCTTTTTGTCTTATGGGCTTGGGTAAGGTTGAGTTAGGGTCTCATTAATAAGTTTTTTAGCCACATTGAAAGTAAAGTTAAAATACGTGTTTTGCATGGCCGAGTTCATGATTAAGCTACAGGAAATGTCAGCATATTCTCGATTCCATGTTGAGCACATTTGGGGTGCCCTATATTATGAGAAAAAATTGCTAATGCCCTAAAATCATACATTTCTTGGCTATGGCAAGAAGTTCTTCGCCCCTGCTGCAGTAACACACAACTCAGAACACAGGACTGTATACCTCCGCCCTAGCGCATGGCTGCCTAACTTTACCTGCTAAATTTCTTCAATTACAAACAAACTGAGATCAGTTGGACTGACCAAAAGGGAATTTCTCACCGCGAAAATCACACATCCGTGTTGCCGTTTATATTTTGGGTTGAATCTACATGTATTGTAGGGTGCCCACTCAGAGCAATACATCAATGAGACTTAGGATGTAAAATTGTACATAGACAAGTGGAGGTGCTGCACCCTATTACTTTAACTGCCCTTGAACTCAAATCCTGCACGAATCAGAAAATTTAGATTGACATTGTTTGCTGACCATAAAGGCTACTGTCCAGAATTTCTTCTATACCTGCAGAAGGTGTAAGGTATCTCTCATTAGGCCTTAGAATGCCAAATTTTTACCTAAAATTTGTCCACAACATCATCCTGCTAGGTCCTGCAGTCCCGTCACCATCTGCCCTCATATCATCAGCATTTTTCTAAAAAAACTGAGGATCTTACTAGTAAATTCTGTAATAATTTATACTAATACTAATTTTGCATTTTGCAGCACCAACATGTAAATCTGTTTCTTGATGCCCACAGAAAACCACTTTTTATATCTTACCTAAAAACTGTACCTGTACAGGTTCAGGTCTGGGCGTGTGCTGTACGTATACCTGTTCCTGACTAAACGTCTAGTGGACGCCATCTTTTAGACTAAAGAATGATGTGTGAATCCCATCTCAAAGATGGTGATTTTAATTACATTGCCGGGAAAGTTGAGCTGAAAATCAATCGCTTTATAAGACAAACGGATTAAAGTTTCAGATACATGTCGGGTCGAAATACACATACTTAACTTGCAATTTGCACATAATTTTTGAGATTTGCATGTAAAAATTGAACTTGCAATATTGTATGTTGAAAATACCTGGCCTATAGTAAAAATACTGAGGCCATGGATCGTCACTGGTCGTCAGTAGGTGTTATAAATAATCAAATTTGGCTTTGCTGCAAACTTACATGCTGATTATGTGGATATCTTTCAAAATTTCAAGTTCTGTCTATACTTTCATGCGCCAATTTCTGTCAACCAAAAGTCTGCCAAAGGACGGAATGATAGATGCTGGCTAGAACATTGCAGTATTTTGCATGTAAATTTTTCAAATTGCACGTAAAATTTTTGCCAACTTGCAATTTTGCATGTAGCAAAAAAAATGTATTTCAATCCCTGCATGTAATTGACCAATGACCAGTTCAGGTTAAGGTACAGGTCTGTACCTGTACCTTAACACCTCTATATACCCTTACCTGAATTTTGTTTAATTATGCAGCTTTACCAACAAGTCTGCACCCTGCACTCTCTCATCAATATGAAATTTCTATTACATTTTCCATAAAAAGGGCAGATACAAGTCTGGAATGGGCAAAAATGCTGTATAGACTCAAACTGGGCCTTCTGCCACTGCATGAATAAGTCTTCACTGCCCATCAGAGAGCCTCACTGTTGTTAATTGGGTTCAAAGTTTAAATTGTGAAAGCGACATCTCTCAGAACCCTGCCTGACGAAATGTATCCAAACTGTAACTGGCCTCCCTTGCAGCTTCTTGCCCCTCTGGCGCTCGAAATGTGGGGCGGGCGGCGCGGTGTGCGCTCAGAAACTTTATTCTCCTATGGAAATGGCATCTTCATAATTGCCAGCAAACTTTTGCCCAGAAAAATTCAGGAAATGGCATTCCAGATCTAGAGCCTAGTAGAGGATTAGAATTTCACAGGACCTCCTTTGCGATGCCTTGCGCCTTACACCGACTTAGGCTTGTCTGTCAGCAAAATTTCCCCTCAAAATGCAGGAAATAGCGTTTCAAATGTAGGAAATAGAGTTTAATAGAGTAAAAAATTCAAGGTCTGCTCAGCACGTCCCCGGAACCCCCTAGGATTGTCGCGCCGTAGGTCAGAAATATTTCACAGACAAATCATATTTTACTGCTGCCTCGGCAAAGTGTTGCCAGCCTTCTAGAATTTAGCATAAAGCATCGCCGACCTTTCTGAATTAGGCTTAAATCGTTGCCAGTTTTTCTTATTGGACTGGTCCAGAAAAACTGGTTCTGAAAAAAATCAGTGACCAGACATTGGACCTATTGGCAAAGGAACAGATTATATGAACAGGCATTCACACGTTTTGCGGCTTACCGGTCATTGAAAATAGCGAGCAAAGTAGGGTAGAGTCTATAGTCATTTCTACCAAGTTTTACAGTCAATCGTACAAAGCCTTTTGCAGTTAGCTTTGTAGGATTTCACAACGCCAGTGGGAGTCAAATATTTATCAAAACAGATTTCTTTTGTAACAAAATGGACCATTGTGTTGAGTATTGTCCATTCACAAGTTTTCACATACTGTAAATGCAGAAATGTTCGCGGTGGATTAATGTTCGCGGTTTTCGCGGTCACCAATTCACCGTTTCTGTACCTGTACCCACCCTTTTTCTATTATGATATTAGATTGCTTAAACGTAAAACATTGTCGGCCATCCCGAATTTAGCGCAAAGTGTTGTCAGACATTGCATACAAGTGTCTTTGAACTATAGCTGACCATTGATAAAAGCTCAAAGAAGCACAACCTAATAATTGTAGCACTGTAGGATGCAGTCCATATAAAATATGTATTTTGGCAACACATTTGGGATGGAGGAATCTTTTTGTGAAATTAGTAGTAAGACATATATCAAATCCAACACTAAGTTAAACTGGTGAAGTTGCTACATTTCTGAGTGAAATGGATCTTTATGGTGAATAGCAGTTGAACAGAATGTCCAGTTTTTTTGGACCATTAAGGGTACCATCAGCAGGTAGCCAGATCAAAGAGTGCTGTAAGTTTTTAGGTTTATGGCAGATAAATTTCATAGCAAGGCTTGAATCAAAAGTTAGCAGTTACATACACAATCTGTATCGTCTGTATAACTATCAGCTTTACGCGTCAGTTTCGCAGAGACACTGTGCGGCAGCAGTCGGTTGTATTATCGTTTATACTGAACGACCTGTCACACCTAACCATTGCACATCTACTACAAGTGTTCTTATGAACTTCATTTTGTGAAGATTGCCCCTACTGTACTTGGTGGCAGTAAGTTTCTTTCTTCAAATAAAATTTAAAGATTTGAATATCTCCATGGACTAGGTATATACTAGTCTGATGCTGTTTTAATGCCTGTATTACGTTACAGTGTAATTGCACAGTGAAATGATTGTATAAACAGCAGTCAAATTACCATAATTGTATCTGCCCAAGGCATCGTTTTTCAAAGGATACAATGTACTAGTACAATGTATGTCTTGCCCACCCTCAGTAGCCATTTTATTAAAAATCAATTCCTCATTTTCACTACATTTCAGTGGAGTGTTCGTGCTTCTGACTGCAGATATATATTTAACATTTAAGCTGCCAATGTAGTATATATCATCTTGAACCTAAACGAGCTCATAGTAGTATGTTGTATGATGAACTTGTGTTCATTGTGTCTGGACTTCAAAAGTTTCTTAGTTAATTATATCTTGTTCTTAAGCCTCCATACTGATAGTTACCTGGACTCCTATAAACATTTTTGTGTCTCACCTTGTCCATTTTTTGTGTCCCCGTGTTTTCTTGGACTGGATTTATTTTGTCTTTGTGACTTGATAGACTATAAGTAAGTTTATTAGGCAGTTACAAAAGAAAATTTAATATGTCATTAGGCATTACTCTGCCAGGGTAGACATTGCAATCTGTCAAAATTAGCGGATCTGCTGGTAGAGATGTCGATCAGAGTCTGAAAATCTAAATCAATATTCATTTTTGTACTTATGTTTTGTATTTGTAAATTTTCACTAACTCCAGACTCTGATCAACATCTCTACCAGCAGAATCGCTGATTCAAACAGATTGTCTACCATGGCAGTCTGTTGTTTGCAGGATCTTTGCTGGTAGAGTCAATCTTCACAACAGTAGTTCCATCAGGATTTCAATAGTCAGTCCATTGGTTGGATATGGAATACTATTGATTAGAAATTCACACAGAGATATCTGTAACTAAGGTGACAACAACAGGACTGACAGCAAGAATGGTGAAACAAATAAAGTAACAAACCAGCTGAGCCATTGTCTGTTCAGAAACCATTAAACAGAGACTACTTAGTTGAAATCCCTGGACCTTACTGTGTTTCATTGGCATACTTGATTCACCAATTAATCACAAAAGTGACTGGTAAATTTGCATTTTTATTGACAACAAAGAGGTGCATAATGTTAGATCATTACTGCCAAAGGGAATTGATGCTTAAGTGATAAATGCAATGACGGCACCACTCTTTGGATAATTGAAGCTACAGGTGTAAATGTGACAACTAATCTCTGAGCCACAACTTAGGAATTAATTTTTCATGAAACTCCGAAAGTACAATTTGCAAACAATTTGCCATGCAAGCTGCATTCTTTAACTAGCTGCATTTTTAAGCTACCTAAATAGCTGCATTTTTAATTGGTAAAAACAAAAAAGGCAGTGTCACTATTAAACACACTCAAATACCAAAATTTACCTTTCTCCCTACCTAAGTTACAATTGGTACTAGATTGTTCTAGTGTAATATTAGACAGCATGGAAAGGATACGTATGATTTGTTCATTTGTGGTGTAATCATATCAAACTTCTCTGCTGCAGTGCCCCCTGTTGGTATCACGTTGCATTGCAGCAGAAGCAATTGCAACACAGAGAAACAAAACTTCTGGGCTGCTGCAATCAGTGAACATTTGCAGTGAACATTATTAAATTTCTACCAGGCCAACCCGTGCACTTTTCCACATTTGACATCCCATTTTGCCAAAGGACTTAAAGTTCTATCTAAAATTTGATGTAAATGCCGAAAACTTGATCCAAATCTTGTTGGCAATTCAGTCATCTTTTCAATCTTCTTTGATTTAGTCAAACTTTAAGACAAAATAAAGGAGTAATAACTTTTAACTTTTTTTTAACAATTGTCCATAAACCAACCACATAGGACTCTCATGCTTGGTGGCAAGGTAGACTTATAAGCTGACGATTTTTTGACAGAATATAAAGGTTCTGAGTTTGAACCCCTAGCAGGCTCCAATGTTGTATCGTTGGGAAAGGCCCTCAGGAGCTATCTCCTCACTGAACTCAGGTAAAAATGAGCTTAGGTTAGTGACATCCTTTTGGGCTGTATAGCCAGAGGTCCTGTGTTTTAGGAGAGCCAAACGTAGAACATGATAAAAATCTGTGTTAATGCATTACACCTAGAGGAGGTTTACCTGACTAAGGTATGTGAAATAAACAGAGACACAGACAGTGACGGCAGTGTAAAATTCCTGGCCCGTTTGGCCACTTGCTGACGTGACGAAAATACAGAATCATGTGTCAATAAGGTCACGTGTTTGTAACTTATGTTCAGAACAGACTGGTCATTATTGATCCTGAAAAAGGTAACAGTGGTGGTTACAAAATTTGTTGTACATCATTGTGTTGGAAGAAAGTTAAGCATTGTGCATGTACAAAGATACAAAAAGTTCATCTACAGATGTTACAGTATGTGCAGTTAGGCAATGACACAAGTGAAAACCCTACCTAATATTATTCTATGGTGTACCAGTATCCTTTTTCGTTGACTCACAAAATAGATAATGTTACTGGTGTGAGTGAGACTTTCGAGTATGCAAGTACACATTGTCAATCATAAGTGTGGATCACTGTATCGCTATTCTTCTGCAAAACGTTATGGAGTTCCATGTATAATGCCAGACCATATAGGCATCCAAGACTTGAGAAACAAAGTAAAGTTTTGTGTCAATTGTATCCAGCACTTAAGGCTCTGATTCTTTGTTTACAGATGAAGGCCAGAAACTATGAAAGAGTTGAAAAGGTAAGTGCTAAACAAGATAAAGTTTGCCATTTAACTACATTATTTTGTAAGTTTAAAGTCTACTATGAAAGAAGCTGCAATGCACTTGTTGTACGCACATGTGGTTAAGGTTCTAGCAGGTTGCTGCACAGTAAAAGTCATTAGAAAAGAGTTGATAGATTCAATACAAAAATGCAGTGACAAAGGTATAATTGCAGATTGAATGCATATAGTAGCAATAATACTGTATTTTCAATTTGTGATATTTCTCAGTTTTCTCCTTTTTCATAATCTGAAAGAAATCAAATGGTTTCAACTGTTTTACTAGCTGTCTATGTAAAGTTTTATTTGCTTAAAAGTTAAGTTTGAAAGAATATCAATGACAGGCATTTTGGAAAAGTATTTCACCAGAAAAACATTGGTCAGAAACTCATCATCAAAATGAAGAAACAAGGTTCTGGGTTTTGGATTATCTGAAGAGACTCGTAGCAACTTGTGTTTGCCCCCATCAGTTGTTCCAGCGGTGTCTAATGAAGGTGTTGAACATCGACCTGTGGAAGTGTTACCTGAACTATGTCAGGGAGACCAAGGGCAGTCTGCCCTCTTACAGGTAAGGTCTGGTTACTGTCTGGTAAGGGTTAAACCATCTTCTTTTAGAATAAGATACTGCTTAACATAAAGAAAGTGTCTTACCACCTAGTGTGGTGCTTCCAAAAAAAGTCAAAGTCCTTCCTGTGCCTGATGATGCATAGGGTGGCGCCCATCTCCGTTTCATTAGCCCTGGGCCCCACAACTTTATGCAATCACTATAGCAGGGGGCTTGTCCACTGGTAGTGGTTTGTTTTCAGCTACCATACTCTTTCCCAAATGCTGAGTGCTAAGCAGAGAAAGCAGCATGTACCATTTTTAAAGTCTTTGGTATGACTCGGTGGGGGAACGAACCCACGACCTACCGAATGCAAGGCGAACACTCTACTTTGTGAACATGGATGGAGCAGAAATATTACATGTGACAGCTAAATGAGTTTAACTTGATAAACCAAGAAACTTAAATAATTATTACAGTATAATTCTTTATTGTTCTTTGTTTGTCTAGAGAGAAGATGGCTCAGGCATATGACTTTGCTCTGGACAAGATGGGCATGGACATTATGTCTTACCAGGTATGTTCTGCTGAATTCTTTCTTTTATGAGACTGCTGTTGACAACCCTTCATTTCATTATCAATTTGCCTTATTTTTCGTATGTTCTTAGACATACATTTGTGTGAAATCGTGTTGTGATGTATCAATAACATTATTGAACTGTGTATATTAAAGAATGTCATTGTTTCTCTATGTTTCTCTATGTTTCTAGATATGGAGTGACTACATTTCCTTCCTGAAAGGAGTGTAAGTATGTCATGCTTTTTTATTATTTACTGAACAATCACCAGTATCAGTCACAAATCTCAGTCTTCATTATTGATTCTTTTACAGAATTATTGGTGTTTCAGCAAAGCTGTCTTGAATTCTTGCCCCAGAAAATTTCAAATGTCAAAATTAAAAATTGTTCAATATTCCCTAGGGAGGCAGTAGGTTCGTACGCAGAGAACCAGCGTATCACAGCAGTACGGAGGGTGTATCAGCGGGGATGTGTCAACCCCATGGTCAACATAGAACAGCTGTGGAGAGAGTACAACCAATATGAGACTGTGAGTTAGAGTTTATTGATCTCTATCAACACAAATTGTATAACTATGCCAGGGAAGAGACTGCAACCTGTATGTGGTAAAGACAGCTAGGGTGGTCTCCAACATTACCCTACATTTTGAATCAATCCATTGAACAAAAGTGACACGAAAAAAAGACATTAAGCAAAGTTGAAAAATTCTGACTGACCTTCGAAAGTTAAAGCAAATACGGTATTTTGAATTTTACTGACTCATCTAACATAATTGGCAATTCTGCAATTGCAACTTCTCTAACCTGACATATACATTGTACAATATTTACTGAGTGTAGACACAGGATAAGCGATTCACACTGAAGGAAAATTGATTTTTAAAAGTGACAATGTAACATATTAAGGTTTCATTAGGGACCATCAAGTATTATAGTACATTTTCCCGCATGATTGTTAGTAACTGAAGTTTCTCTCCATCCAGGGCATCAACCCCATCATAGCCAAGAAGATGATAGAAGATCGCAGCAGGGACTACATGAACGCCAGACGGGTGGCAAAGGTCAGCAGTTTCTGTACATGTAACACTAGTTCACTTTTATTTACGGGGTAACCTATATCAGTTCTTTGAAGCAAGGTATTTAGGCACATCAAGCCAACAGGTGGTAGTTTTTAACTGCAATGTACTGAAAATATTCAAATTTGAAACCAAAGTCCGTTGACGCGATATCCCCAAATACTCTGTTTTTAAAAGCAATGGATATAAGTTACCCAACGGATAAAGGTGAACTAACATTACTTTCGCTTTCCAAATGGATCTATTATTGTTGGCACATGATTGTTTAAGTACGTTTATGAGGGTACACACTTAAGAACTTCTTTACTAACCCAAGTCTTTATCTTACCCAGGAATATGAAGCTGTGACCAGAGGTCTGAACAGAAACATGCCGTCCATCCCACCCACTGGTACTCCTGATGAAGTCAAACAGGTGAGCTGAATTGTATTATTTATTTTGTAGTTCTACATGTACAGCATGGCTGTCTCCAGCTTTTTTTCGGCCCATTTGTTGTTTGGGAGCCCATGTTGTTAAATTTCCTGGTTAGATAAGTCATTTCAAGCTTACAGATGTATGAAAGTACAATAGTTTCCTGTCATTTTTGTGACGAATGAGGTAAAATTATTTTCCGTCCCAACAAGCAAAATGCTGTCCGAGGATAGACTGGTCCTGGAGACAGCCCTGACTTACAGTTAAGCAGATTATTCTGGAATTTAAGTGAACCATATCTGAAAGATCTACATGTTTTGTTCACTTTTTGAAGTCTTTAGATGTGAATAAGGTTGTTCTTTTTTCCCCAGGTTGACCTCTGGAAGAAGTACATCAGTTGGGAGAAAGGCAACCCACTGAGAACAGAGGACCACGCTGTCATCGCAAAGAGAGGTACATTCTTTTCTTTCACACAGCAAACTGCTGAATTCTCTTCAGATTAGTAAGTTTGTGATGGACAAAAAAGGACTAAGGAGTCTGTTTGACAAACAAGAACTTCAAACATTGTGTCTCAGGGGCCTTCCAGTTTGACATATTACTCACAATACAAAAAATGTACATCCCACGGCACATTTGTTTTTTTGTTTTTTTGAACCTTTATTTATTCATGAAAGCTCAAATTGGCTGCAGGCTGCTTTTCATTTACATGACGTGCAGTTTAAACTATGAATTGACTTCTGGCAGTAACCAAGGTAATTTTCTGTCGTGTGAAATGTACAAGACCGTATCATGTCTAATGTCGTTTGTTTGTTTGTTTGTTTCAGTAATATTTGCGTACGAGCAGTGCATGCTGTGCCTGGGCCATCGCCCTGACATCTGGTATGAGGCTGCCAAATACCTGGAGGAGTCCAGCAAACTGCTGTCTGAGAAGGGGGTGAGTGCCTACTGTTGAAATGAATGTGACACAGACAGCTGCAGCCCCTGGGCAGATTAATCTGTTTGTTTGTTTGTTTATTTTATTTTACCAGGGGTGACATATCGCCTTATCTTGGCACTTTTCAATGTGCCCTGGGGTGTAACATAAGACATAAATGTACAAAAATATCAAATGAAACAAAAGTAACATAACAAGTCTTAGAGAAAATTAATATTAATGCATATTCTGTTCAGGTGACAGAAACATAATTATAGTTTCCTCATTAGGTCTAGAACTAATAGCTATGTGTAGGAGATATCACAAGCAGTACAATGTATCTGAGTTTTTTGTCATCATTAGGTCTCATGTACTTTTTTATCAAGACAATATATCAACTGGTATTTCCTATTTCATTTGAAAGGCCACACTTTAAAAAGGCTTTGCTACAAGATATCACAAGGAAATACTGTCTGTCATCAGACATGTTAAGTGGTACTTTTCTAAAGTTCATGTCATATTTGTGCCAGGACCTGAATGCCGGAAAGATGTTCAGTGACGAGGCAGCAGCCATGTATGAGAGAGCCATCTCCACTCTACTCAAGAAGAACATGATGCTCTACTTCTCCTACGCTGACTTTGAAGAGGTACACACTTTCTTTCAACTACATGTATTTTGCTACTGATATACATGTGTACATGTAGGGTGTGTAGTCTAGTAGTAAGTGACCCTGCCTCTGGACCTAGAGGTTTGCAGTTCGAATCCTGGCTTTGCCACTCACATGACATTGCGACTGGAGAGGGACATTAAGCTGTGGTCCACTGCCCTGTTTATTGTGCTTATCACGAAGGAAATTGTACAATCAACCTGGAAATATAGTGTCACATGTACGACTACCGGTAGTGGAAGAATAGCTCTTATGTGAGCTAGACTTCCACCGTTTCACTGACCTATGCTGTCCAGGGTTTGTCTGTCAAATGTATTGTAACAGTTGTATAATAATAAACTATTATGGGAATAAGTCCATGTTTCTGTTTTTTGTTTTGGATGGCAGGGAGCACCGTAGAACTGTCTAACATTGCCATGTTGATATGTTTTGTAGAACCGCATGAAGCACCAGAAAGTCCATTCCATCTACAACAAGCTGCTGGGTATTGATGAGATAGACCCAACACTGGTGAGTGTGCTGCATTTTGATTCTTTCAGTTGCTGGAAAGTTTTATTGTGAAGTTCTGATACAAAACATTTACAAAACAGGCTTTGTAAAGAAGTTGTATTTAGATTCACTCAATTTCCTCACATGTTTTGTAAACTGTTAACTCTTTCCCTGGGCTATTGCTTCGAATTCCAGACATCCGTCCGTGCATGTGTCTGTCCATGCATGTGTCTGGTCCATCCAGGCTGGTTCCTCAAGGTTCTAATTCTCACAGTAGTTGACTTCAGTTCAGTTGACTTCAGTTCAGTTGACTTCAGTTCATGCTTGTACTCGTATATTTGATGTGCTGCCATGAATAATAGCTGCATTTGAAAATGGAATTTTTGTCTGGAATTATGCAGTATTTGGTAAGACTAAGAATCAAAATGAATTTTGCTTTATCTGTTTCAGGGTTACATCCAGTACATGAAGTTTGCCAGGAGAGCGGAAGGCATCAAGTCAGCCCGGAGTATCTTCAAGAGAGCGAGAGAAGACAACAGGTCCAAGTACCACGTGTATGTGTCAGCTGCACTCATGGAGTACTTCTGTAGTAAGGTGGGTTCAACTGAAATCTTGCAAATGAGTCACTTAGCAATGTTGGTAAGTCTTTATTAAACTTGGTTTTATGATATTTTTTTTTGTACAATCTGATGTCAAAAAATCAATAACAATGATTTGCAATTTCTATCTTTAAGTTTTTTTTGTGTTCTGTTATCATTTGTCTTTGTCTTTATTCAGGTTGTAACAAGACAATACACTGTGAGCACTCGGCAGCATGGCTGGTATCGTGGCCACAGACATATAAATATACAATACAAGATGAACATGTATATACAGTAATAGAATAAATAGTTGTTACAATAAAAACAGGTAAAGCTAACACTTATGCCTGTTATCATTTATAAGGCTTATACAATGTCATTTGCCTGTCTTGTTTCCCACAGGATAAGAACATAGCCTGTAAGATCTTCGAGCTGGGTCTGAAGAAGTACAGTGACAGTGCTGACTACATCCTACAGTACCTGGACTTCTTGTCGCATCTTAATGGTAAATTCTTGTGTAGTCTTGTTACTTAAAATGTTGACATTTGAATAGTTTGATAAGCACAACAGACGGGGAGGGGAACAACAAATAAATTGGATAGTGAGTAAGTGTGTGTGTGAGTTAGTGAGTGATGTCTTATTTCATCCCTATTCTTGCAATATTTCTTGGTTGCATTGTGGAATGAGAATAAAGTGGAACTAGTTCTAGATCAAGTCCAAATTTTGGATCAAAGAAAAGAACAGGACAAGTTAGAATTATAGTATCTATCACAACACAACACAACACAGATGTTGTTTGTACACTTCTGTAAAAGACAGGTGGAGACCTTGTCAGGTCAATAATTGATATATCACTACCGTAACTTTTTTTTTTCCAGAGGACAACAACACCCGGGTTCTGTTTGAAAGGGTGCTGACTTCAGGGGCTCTTCCTGTGGACAAACAAGGGTGAGTTTTACATCAGACACAATACAAAGTTGTAACAAAGCATTTCATTGGTTAACAGATACATGAATTCACCAATTGGCTCCTTTTTAGCAACTAATAAAGATGAGTTTTACCAGTTGACATTGTAACAAGGCATCTTTTTGGTCCATGTATTTGTAATATCTTGTTTCTGTAATCTATGATAAACATGCAGACATTAACAAACAACAAAAATTACATGAAGATGTACACATTAAACATGTTAGACACATGAAACTAAACCCTTTTGTCTATTTTCCAGTGAGATCTGGGCCAAGTTCCTGGAGTTTGAATGCAGTATTGGTGACCTTTCGTCTGTCCTGAAGGTCGAAAAAAGACGGAGAGACATCTTTAAAGAGGTAAGAATTAAGGAACGACATTTCCTGCAATACAACTGTGTTATAAGTGTAAAATCAAAGAGAATTTTAGAATTGCACATGTTACATATGATATACATGTAAATGTAATGTTGATAATGTATATTTTTTGTTCCATATTCTATTCAGTCCAGTGTACCTTTACTTTCATTTGTTAACTAAATCATGCAAATTCTAAAGTCTTTTCAGATACCTGTACCGGTTTCCATTTGTTATACTTATACACTGTGCTTAGGCTTTACTTTATTTCAACATCTCTACATTACCATTTTGAAATAAGAAATAAGATACAGTGTCTTGACAAATCTGAAAACTGTTCCCCATGTCTTGTAGGAGTTTGAAGATCGTGAGACGTGTCTCCTGGTGGACAGATACAAGTACCTGGACCTGTTCCCCCTGTCTACGTCAGAACTCAAGGCTGTGGGCTTCAAACTACGACCTGTAGGTTCAACTTTCTCTGCACAGTTGCTGTAGTATTCGTGTGGATGTAGCATCACAGTTATGATTTGATATATGACTAGCCTGATTGGATCTTGCTTATAGCAGCCTGCCCTGCATCCACCAGTTACAGCTCTAGACAGCAGAGTTTGTTACACAGACTAATATATATGACATTCTTTGGAGAATTATGACATATTCTTTCATTTTATGGTAGTTTGGAGTGAGCCTTTTAGTGTACTGTAGCTTGCTTCCAAAGTCATTAATATTGTTACATTACTCATATTTAGGGGGATGAGGGGAATTTTTTCACTGCTTTTTGATACATACAAGTTGAAAAGAAGATGGGGAGAGATATACCCTGAAATTTATTGCAAATATAGTTATCTTTTTAGGTACATTTGCTTTCTTATATGTACATTATTGACTTTTAGCTACATGACTTGTATTTGAATGTAAGTTCATCTGTGACGGTATGTTGTTGTTTTCCAGACCACAGCTGACCTAGTGTCGGGTTCGGAGGTGCCTGCAGCTGCCCTACCAGAGATAGACGAGTTCAAGAAACCCGAGTACCCCAAACCTGCTACTGACCAGATGTTACCCTTCAAACCCAGGGCTCTGGCTCGTAAGTACTGCCATCAGGAGAACATTCCCTGGTGCAGACTGATGTACATATTAAAACTTATTATTGTTTATTGTTCATTGACTCCTTTAGTTGTTGACATATCATTGCAACAACTACTCTCAGTCCAGGAGTAATACACATAATACTTGGACACATACAGTTTGTAACATACACATTCAACATATAACATGTCAATAAAAAATCATCAAACAAACTTTATTAAAACTAATTATAAAGGATTATACAACAGATTATACATGTGTATACATGTAGTGTATTAGGTCTTGTTAAAGTAAATACAAATGCTGAAGTCAAAGTGTTTTGACGGTCGTAATGTAACAAAAAGTACGGCCATATTTGTGATTTGTAAGCTCATTGTAACATCGTGAAGCCCAGTTTGGTAATACACATGCGTACAAACTTTAAGATACACTTTCACAATTTCTTTCTTTTAAAAAATAGCTTGAAGTAAATGTGCTTATATAAGACTTTTAAGGATGTTAAAACAGTTACCTTGTTCCCCCTGTCCAGCTCCTGGGATGCACCCTGTTCCTGGTGGTGTGTTCCCCATGCCTCTCCCAGCAGCCTCTCTGCTCAACCTCATGCCCCCACCTACCTGCTTCCATGTGAGTATCCACACTTTGTGCCTTATGTGTATGTATAAGGATTTTTAAAGGGATGGTCGATAAGGCGTCAGCAGCGTTCGTAACCCCTGCTTCACCTATTGAGTCAGTGAAGTCAAGCTTGTCTAAGCTTGATGTGTCTGACTTAGGGAGAAGAGATGCTGCTACAGTTATCGCTATGGGCCGCTCTACATCTTCATGATGGTAACATCAGGCCCTATGAACTTGATTTTTAAAAAAAGGATGGTCGATAAGGCGTCAGAACGATGATGGCTGAGACATTAACCTCGCTGGCAACTCGGCCAAGCTAAATTCTTGATTTGTAAAGGGGGCTTAAGGATGGTGACTGACTGTGATGGGCAATGGGGAAATTTCACAGGATGGATATGTAATAGAAAATCATTAGTTCATGTCAAGTACATTTTAGAGCCTAACCATCATGTGAACCTGTTAGTGTTACAGATTGAATTGTATCTCTGTCCTATGTTCCAGGGCCCCTTTGTTAATATTGATGACTTGGTGAAGACCTTTGAAACCTGTGCATTGCCAGAAGGTAGGAATTACATTACAATGTACATTTTTGCATACCTTCCCACTTGGGTTTTCTTTCTTTGTGAAGTAGAGAGCTAAGCATTACAATTTACTTGGATACAATTAGAAGTATATCCTAACATTATGTCACATTGTATGATATTTTAAAAGCTTTCAAAAATTGTTTTTATTGATGATTGGTTTTCAATGCATGTTTTCTTCCTAATTTCAGATCCCTCTCAGCTTTTAGACAAGATGTGCAATGGTGAGGAAACTTCCAATCCTAAGTTGTTCCCGATCCCCCTCCAAAATTCCGACTCTGCAAAGAAAGGCCAGAAACGTCCCGCGGAAAACGAAGCAAAGGAAGAATCGGATGATGAGGACAACGTAGCGCCGCCCGCACACGATATCTACCGCAGTCGACAACAGAAACGTGTCAGATAGAACTGTCCTTGTCAATCAATCAATCAAACAAGCAATTCTTTTGATATTAGGTGGTTACGTGTTTTAGATTCGTTAATTGTATCTGTATGCTAGGAGACTTTCTTTAGACAGTGAAGTTGTAAAATACTTAGTGTCATGTCTTTATGTAGAATACTTGAAAAATATCAACCCTTGCAAAAATGATGAGTCAGACTTAAATGACTTTTCCAAGAAAATAAAATGACAGTTAGGGTATAAACTATCCCAGTGTTTTGTTATTTAACCTTTTCCACGCTGCCTCACATGGTTACCAATGCAAATGTGTGGTGCCAAACGGGCATCTTAGCAGGCGGAAAGTTAAAATGGTTTGACAACCTCCCCTGGTAGATTTCTGGGCCTTTTCTGATATCTTCAATACTAGTAATATTCTGCAATGGGTCAAACGGTTTGAAAATGATTCTTGACATTCATATACACATTATGGTTACAGGGAATCAGATATGCATGCTTAAACTAAAGCAACGTCATTTTTACTGTTGCATTATCCAAAGCCTCATTGTATGATATCTCTCTGACCCATCCGCCTTTAACTTTTAAGGATGGCTAAATGCTTAAGAAAAATCTAGAAGTGAATGTAGTACTACTAACTTGTGTATCTGGAACTGAGTACTGCTATAGATGTCAATTTTGGAGAATTTCATTTGATGATCAGCCATGTAAAGTATAACTGTCATTAATGTACATACATGTATTAACCAACTAACAATGGCACTTCCAAGGCAATTTTTTTAAATCTCTTTATTTTTGTAGACAGTTTCAGAATCAAGTCACATTCACAATTGATAAATGTTGGGTCTGTATTTAGGTTCAGTTTGTTTATAGTTTGTTAAAGTCTTCTTTCGTGTTATCACTTGAATGTATGGTATGCAGCAATCTACCCTCACTGTACATGGGACTGAGACTGTTCGTACATCATGAGGGTCCTCGAGTAAAACAATCGACATATCTGGGATAACAATGTTAGATTATTTACAAATCCACTTGGCAGCAGTTGTGTTTCATAATGGAAAAACTGTAGAATGGAAAGAATGTAGAATTCTGAAACATTCACAAATTGTACATTCTATGTGCATTAACGCTAGTTCACCTTTATCCGCAGGGTAACCTATATCTGTCGTTTTTGAATACCGGATATTTAACAATACCAAGTTGACAAACTGGTTTCATACTACAATATCTGAAAGTACTGCAAAACCACCGTTCGTCGGCTTCATATTTCTAAATGCCCTGTTTTCAATTTTTAAAAACGGAAATAGGTTACCCTGCGGATAAAGGTGAACTAGCGTTACCCATACTTGTAGACCTTGGCTTTCATAACCACTTGTGTATTCTATATTTGAAAACCAAAGTTGAACTAATAATATCTGTAGTATGATTGGACCCTGGGAAACCAGTTCGAAGTAGCTTGGCAAAGAAGAGTTACCGATCCCCTACCTAACGCACGCCCTCCCGCAACTGTAAACCCCCGCCCCACTACCAGCTGGCCCCAGTTACGCCGGCCCCAAGGCAAGTGATAGTTGGGGCAAGCTGGTTCGTGGGCCGGCGGGTGTTGGCCGGCGGGTGTTCCGTGCGCGCGTGTGGTGGGGATCGGTAAACTTTGCGCGCCTCGTAGGAGTCTGCGTTTTCCCAGGGTAGATTGGACTGGCACTATACATGTATGACAATGTCTGTGTGCAGCTATGTTTCTCGCAATGTACAAAAAACAATGGTGCATTGGTTTTAATGTTACATGCCATGGTGTTTGCCTACATTCTACTCCGAGTCTCTTGCACTGTGTCAAATGAATGGCTGTTGTACATGATATAATAAAGTTACACACACTTGTACTTCTCTGGTCTTTGATTTTTGATTAGTGGATACAAGCGTCAAAAGTAAGAATTCAAAGTTTCAGAAATCTGATAGTACTCAAGTTAGCATTCCTGCATAGCTTGTTGGTAATGGTAACGCTTGTTAACCTTGTAACCTAAATATCTGTCGTATTTAGAAACTTGGTATATAGGGATATCAAGTCGACAGATGGTGGTTTCAAAATGTAATATTTTCAAAATAACGCAGTTAAAACCATCCCAAAATACCCTGCTTATAAAAGAACGGATATAGGTTACCCCACAGATAAAGGTGAACTAGTGGTTAGGCACTAGATAACAAAGTTCTTTGAACACAATCAAGTGTTTTACCTTGAGGACATTTTGGTAGCTGCCTGTCACCTTCCTCACTGCAATAGTGACTAGTTCTGCTTCACAGTGCAGCTAGGTGTCATGCTGCAGTACTCCACACTGCAGCTAGATGTCGCTGCTGCACTGTGTGGTCCCAAATGTGTATACAGGTTCATGTGGAGCCATTATGATGATGAAGACAGCCTTTAACGGTTATCCAAAAGGAATGTCATTACAGACACTATTTGGAACCTGTTCTAAACTAGATCTCTTTTTCATACCAATTCCTAGATAGCTATAGGATATAAAATTCTCTCCAACAAAATCTTCAGTATCACTGATGACTGATGAAAGACACTGGATGATGTCTGAAACGTCTGAGCGTTCCAAAATCATGCCCAGTTGCTTGGGTACTAACTGCTTTTGGGAGTATTTAGAACTTCATGGTCACCAGGTGTACAATGGAATACAGACAAGTTCATGAAACATTACAGTGATTTTAAAAAGTTACACAACATGTGTCTATGTAACAAAAAAATTTGAGATAAGTTGTCATACATAATTTGTCCCTGCCTTTTTTTTTACAAAAGCTAGTCCTCATGTCCTGTAAAATGTTCCATACAAACTGCTCAAAGTCGACTTTCCACATTGCTCAGGATCTTTTGAAGACCTGTCTTCAAGTTGTCTGGCAGCGGTGTAGGTTTGTTAGTCCGTGTGTCCACAAATACGTGTACGCAAGATCCTACGGCAAGCGCATTCACATCTTCTGTACCTTTGGTTAATTGTGACGCAAACAATCCTTCGCTCATGATCTTCATAACTTCTCCAGACACACCCTTGAGAACTGAGGAAGGAAACAGGCCCACGTTATACGTCACACTGGACCTCCCGATCTTCCTCACAAACATTCCCACCACAGGCACGTCAGGGTACTGCAGCGGACGCCTATATTCGCACTGAGTTTGGACCATGAAGCCCCTGATGACATCATAATCGATGTGACAGTGGTGTATGAGGTATCTGTTGATGACAGAGTCAAAGTAGGAGTAGTAGACAGTGTTGTTGACGTGTCCAAACTGGTCATTGTCCATCCAGCGCGTGGGGTTGGGGAGGAAGAACTTGTAGGAGGACGACAGCCAGAGGTCATCTGATGATGACGATGATGATGACAGGTGTCTTGTTGTCATGGTGATGGGATTAAATCTTCTGGAAATGTGGATATGGATGAACCTCTGGATCATCATGTGTGGGTGCTCTTGACTCTGTCAGTCTGTGTTGACAATAAAAAGCACATTATTGATAAAACTTAATGTTATCTTGTTCAACAACACTTGCAAAGGGAAACCTTTCGATAGAAAATACATCTTAAATACATTTCAGCATTTGCAATTTCGCGTCCCAAGCCACTTAAAGTACAGTGGGGGAGGGGCTTTTTATGCAAGATACGGCAGGACAGTCTCGAGGCTCTCACCTCTTCTCATCGTTGTGATGTTTACATTTTGCCCTAACTTAGAAAAAAATTGTACATAAATTTAGAAATAACTAGAGTTCCTCGAACACACATCTTCGCCAAATAAACATTCTTTATCGAAGGTCGTTGTTTTTGAATGATTAATGTATGTAATTATGGCTATAATGGGCCGGATAAGCACCAAATACAGCTTAATACGAGATGTTAATATAGCAAAGCTGGATGTAAGGTCTTTAGTTAGGCTAGGTTAGGCTAGGTCTTTAGTTTTATATAAGATTTCACTCTACAAAATGTACATTGCAGTCTTTTCGTAAAAAAAGAAATGATAAACAAACTTTGAGTGACTGGCCTATATATTAGATAATAGGTCATCTAAGGGTTACCTAAGGGTCATACGTAAGGATTGTTACGGCCCCGCCTTGGTGAATGTTTGTGTCCATCTCATGAAAATAGTAAGTAAAGTTTTGCAATCGCGAGTTAAGTCAGAGGTATTTTACACAGTCTACCTGGCCTGGCTATCACGTCAGGCTACTCAGATCCCCCCATTCATAGCCCCGCAAAGACAAAATAGCTGATTGACAGGCATAGTAATTGCTAATCTCCAAGTATTAGTATTGATAAGCCTTACTTAGATCCTCCTCTACAACCTAGCACAAACCGAGACAAGATACGATACCACCCGCGTTCTATGACCGCACTCGTACAACCCGGAAGTATATGATATTGTCGTAATCGGTTGCACGGAAACCCCCATGCAGTGTGAAATCGAGGCCAAAATCAGGCAAAAAGAGCCAGTTTGAAGGCCAACTTTGACTCTTCAAATCTCATCCCGAAATAGTATTTGAATCATTAAGCGTACTGTATGCGATCGAACAACTCATGAGGATTACGTTGGCACCTTTGACAGCCTGATTTGGCCCACCGCGATGTTTTAATCTTTTTTTACGTGACCATGTCTTAACGCTCAAACGGGCGGGCGTGTAACACCCTGCCATGGCATGACGATTAGTTCTGCTCCACCTTTGATTTGTCTGTGCTAAGACCCGGAGACTGAGGGCAGGGGGTTAATTTGGTGTGACTGGCCCTTGTCAGGGAAAGGAGATCAGGCTTCTGCTTCTGTCTGAAGGGCTTGAATGATAAATGAAGATTAATGGTCCACACATTAGTGCTGGACTAGGGTGACAATGGTGCCAGTGTCATGTTGCACTGCACACCACTTTTGTAAGGGATGTGGTTCTCTTCATGATAAGAATCCCAAAGTAATTATATTAAGTAGATCGCAATTTACATAATTAGCATCTCATTATGTTGATAATCACCCTAAGTACCTACCTACCAAAAGCAAAGAATATCCATCAATCCCCTCTGCAGTTATCCTTTTTAAAAGTTACAAACTGTAAGACCCACTGCAGTTCCAAACAAGCTGCTAGGGGGCCCAAAATTACACCATTCACTCCTAGTCCCAACAGCTATCCACCACTTAAAAATCTTGAACATGGCACTTCTGGAAAATTTAGGCGCAAGCTTTGACGCTCACTTGCAGTACCAAAACAAGTCGCTAGGAGGCCCATTATCGAACTTGACCTTCCTTTCTGTGTCCCCTACCTATCAACAAAATATCATTAGCATCCATGTAGAACATCTCGAGTTATCGTGTTAACAGACAAACGCAATTACATACAAAGCCAGCTACAGCACCATAGGTAAAAGCTAGCTAAACCATTCTCGCACATGACAATCCTTTACACAACCGCTACACACCTGCCAAATATCGTAGAAATCGCCCAGCTGCATTTTGAGTTATGCTTCTCGAAACAAACCTCGAAAAAATACAAAGGTCGCTGCTGTACCGTAGGAAAACGCCAGGTAAACCATTTTCAAACTAGGCATGCCTTTCGACAACCGCTACACACCTACAAAAAATCAAAAAGTTCCATCCACAATTTCTCGACTTATATGCTGTTGACCTACATACAGACCCAAGTAAGCAATCTTATAATCTTCGCTGGCGAAGATAAAGATATGAAATACAACCGTTCATTTCGTAGACGTAAATCATGGAAATCTTTCCCACTGAAGAATCCTACCATCTAAGGTTCAAGGTTCATAGGTCTATTTTTCAGCTGACGAAAAAGGTCATCATGTTAGCCAATCAGCATCTAGGATTTTTGGCGCCAGTGTTTACATACTTTTTCAGCAGAGCGTGGAGACGGTGAGAAAAATTCGTTTTTTTCTTTCTCTTTGATTACCGTTTAACATCAATTTTATTGAGAATAGATAGGTCAAAGCAGTCTAGAGCTTGCAAGGATCGACCAAGACTTGAATCGACGTTAGACCTCAACCAGGGCTGGCCTTCCTTGGACTCGGAACACATTTTTCTTAAGTAGTAGGCCACTGTGTTCAGCTGCACGTGTTCTTTTAGTTTTTTTTTTTTTTTTTTTTCACCCAATCAGCTCTCTGTTTTATACTTCGTCACCTCTATAATCATCCATATCTACGGCTGGGAAGGTTTTAGACCCCGGACAAACCTGGTCGGTGTAATTTTTTAGTCCCTTTTACTTTTTAGTCTCAGTTTATCACTCGACTAAAGCGCCCCCCTCCCCCATCACAGTCGACTGAAAGTGATTTTGCCTCAAATTTTAGGTCTGTCACACACACTTTGCTCCCTCGTAATGCTTCCCCTTGTAATCTTTTCTTAGAAAAGCTCCAGCTACATTTGTATCGGTATATTTGTGATATTGTTAGACACTTCAATTTCATTCATACCGTAAAATTGCACCACATCAATCTGTACTACATTTAAGGTATCGTAAAAATACATTTTGTTTAACTTTTTGACATTTACTAGTATTCGGTCGATATATCTGTAATAATGAATGCATTCAACGTTACATACTTTGTTCCCTCTGCAGTATTCATTATGCCCAAGAAAAAGAGAAAAATCACAGAAGACATGCCCAAACGGCAGTTTACAGATTTAAACCATTTACTTATACATGTAACGTTACAAGAATATATGTCAACAATTAAAAACAGTGAAGGACCTTTGCCGGTCAATATTTTCAAAGACCAAATTGTACTACACAGTATGCCGAAGGATGAAAACCACAAAATCCCCTGGGAAACTAAATTTGATAGCTTTTATAAGCAAATAAACTCAACTAAAATTCTTGACAACAAACAATTTGATAACATACATAACATAACACTATTACATATTATTAGAAATCTCATGATCAAAATGATATTCCTTAAATGCTTACCATCTACAGAAAATGACATTGAATTTAATAACATTTTAGGAGCAATGATCTCCGAACATTACATAGATATTACTCGAAATTTGTTTAAGTTATACATTATCTTTAGCGTTATGAATGGCTACATTGAAAACACAGGACCATCAGATATTTTTTGTGATCTTTTCACTGTTGTTTTTTGTATTTTTTTCCCTGACATTATAAAACTGACACCTGTATTGGAATCTAAAGAACAACCTGTAAGTGTAATTGACAAAATGTCTGAAATGAAAACAACAAATGTAACACTAAAGAAAGCTATCAATTTGGTTTTTAAAGAGAGCAATTTAATGAAGCATATCTTTCCAGATACATGTACAAGGAAATTTTATCAACTGTCAATGAAAGCAGCAGATGTACAGAAAAATGACAACTCCAAGGAAATCCATTTGTTCATTCCAGAAATATTAGAAATACTGGTTCAATTTAAAGAAAAAATTTTGACTTTAGAGTCGCGTGAAGACAACTTTTATGTAAATTTTAAAAGAGCAACTCAATCAAATATTCTCAAACACTTGTTTAATACAAATTTTGTCTCTGCAAAGACAAGCCCCAAATCTAAAAGTAAAAGTAGAAGAGATGCAGTGGCTTTTGTACTTCCAACTAAAGACTCTGTACATCAACTCTTAAAAGAGATAAATGTGGGAATTGATTCAGTCACTAATACCAAATTGCATGTTTATGTCTACATCTGTAAACTGTCGGGTTGGAATGTCTACTTCACCTGGCCACAGCATACAGATGGTGAGCATTACATGTAACACTAGTTTACCTTTGTCCGGGGAATACTCGGTAAGAGTCAATGGACACTAATCTGGCAAAGCAGTGAACTATATATGTTATGTATATGTTATATTTGGAAGTGTTTGTATGTGTGCGTGTATGTGTATTGGTGACCAATGTGTAGCTGTCTGGATTAGGGCTGGGTACCACTTTTCTTGCTGGAATGGTCCAAAAATACTGGACCTGAAAAATAATTGGTGATCTTGACTTTGGACCAATTAAAAAATGAATTATGTAAGCAGGCATTTATGCATTTTGTTGCTTACTGGTAATCTCCAAGGCTGTCCAAGCAGATCTTGCGATGGCATGATATAGTATCATAAGCTATAGTATAGGGAAGCAGTTAAGCCAGTAAAGGAGTTCACTGGCCACCACAAAAAGGCCAATGAACTCCTTTGAACTTTCCTCCTGGTGACCAGTTTTGGTACTGCAGGAAACTTCCTGTACATGGTTGTGATTTGGTTGTGAGTGGTAGATAGCTCTTCTTTGAAATTCTTTCTGTTACATGTTGATATTATAAAGTACCTTTGTCGTAAATGCTACACGTTACATTTTCTCTCTAGTCCTGTTGATACAAGAATATTGCAAATTTGAAGGCATGTCTGTTGTCTACCACTGTTCTCTGTTTCCAGGCATTGTACAACAGGGTTGGACACGTTTTCTAAAATTCACTTCTCCTATCGGGCAAGCACATAAAAAATTTATTTGCTCAAACCAATTCTTCACTTGCCCCAAAATCAAATGTCGCTTTTATATGCATTTTCACTTCCAGCAATGGAATTCTTATTATTGCCTCTATCATTCCATGTTGACCATTGCCTGATGTCATGGCTGTAAAAGGTAATCTCATTCATGATCAATTGAAAAATCTTATCAGGCAAGTGGTGTAGGTCATGCACTTGCCCAATCAGCACTTTCACTTTCCCTGACAATAGGGCTTGTGGAGTTGTCCAACCCTGGTACAGAAGCCCAACTCTTGGAGCCACTTAAGAAAGTCAACCTGCAGAATGCAACCTGTACTGTAAATGCAGAAATGTTCGCGGTGGATTAATGTTTGCGGTTTTCGCGGCGGCCGCTTCACCGCGAATTTAAAACCACCGCAAACATTCTTCCATAACAGTAAGACACTACAGTGCATGGTGCTACCGCGAAATAAAATCCACCGCGAAAAGTCATTTTTCCCGCTACCACGAAATTAAATCCCCGCGAACTTAAATGCATTTACAGTATGTCATATTCTTAAACTCGATTTGCCATTGATAATTCTGCTTTTTATCAATTTCTAGGTGGGGACAGCAAACCCGCAGCTGACAAGTTGGCACAAGATCTGCAACGGCTGCCTGGTCAGAATCTTGTCGTCATCTTGCTCCTTCGTGGCGTGTCCAAAATAAGTACTATCAAACCAGGAAATGTGGTCCCCATCATGACAGTAACAACCACTAACGATAACAGCTGTCATGAAAATTTGTTGCTCCCCAAATGGCCTTTACTAGATAACTCCCATTGTTCCTTTGTGGAAGCCTGTGCAGCTGAAATCAATGATCCCAAGATTCAAGTCGCAGTGACTGAACCCTCGGATTGTTGCATCTGTGATGCTTCTGAATTCCAGTCTGCAAAAAGGGCCAATCCAGGAAAGGTCATTGCACAAGGTCTACCACTGTTCGCAGCCTTGAGGGACAGTTGTAGCAACCTTGGAGTCATTGTTGGAGTGGCAAAGTCCCTACATGATGGTGATACCAGCCCAGTGCTACTAACCCTGTGTAACTTTGTCCGTGAGATGTGTGTCAGAAACCCAAGCAAAGGTGAGCGATGGTGTCCTCTAATCATTTTAAGCATAAAGTCACTGCATGGATTGTAGTCAGTAATAGTAACAATATTTCACCAACAAAATTTTCTGCATGATGTCAGTGTATATTTGCTTCTTATATGACTTCACTACATACTTTTATCATATATACAGCAGCAGACTCAGATTGATAATATATTTTATTACGTAGACTAAGGTAACATGAGCATGCATTAGTAAATAGTAGTCTCATAGTAGTCATACAAGCAGGTGCCTCTGCACTAAGGACAGTCCAACTTAACATTCCTGTCGAACATCTGGACGAACAATAAACTCCTTTTATTTTGAACCCTTGGTTACAAATAGCGTTAGTACGTATATTAGACAATCATGGCTGTACCTTTTTGTTGATGGCTGTACCTGCCAAGTACAGTTGTTTGGGGAGGGTAAGGTACCACATAGGTCTACATTAAACTGTGTGGTAGGATGCACGTTTTAAACAGGGTATGCATAAGAGACGAGACTCTGCTCTATCTAGCAGACTTTGTAACAGGGTCATACAATAAGCATGTACAGGTTCCGTCTGCTTGAGTGCCCAAGCTACATTTCTCTTTATTATGTTTATGTCCTGAGCACCGGCAAGGCAATGCTCTACAGCACCTCCCACTTCTGCTTGGACTGAAATTATAATGCCCTTACTGCACTATATCTGGCCCGTCATCAAACATCTGTACTGGATGGATGTGGCCTTCAACAGAGAAGTGTAGCTGTTTCTTTGGCTAATTCTTAGAGAATTTCAGGGCCAGTTATTGAGTGTTGGAGTGTTGGAAGAACTATATTACTATCATCTCGTATTGTTTTACTTCCTAATCAGTTCTGGCCAGTGCAAAGTGCAGTAAGGGGAGAAGTCCAAAGAGCAGACAAGTCCTGCCTTCAGTGCCACAGACTCCACAACCCAATAGCTACCGACCAGGAGAAGAAGAAGACAAGCAAGGTGAATCATTGAGAATCATTATTCTATCCCAAGTTTTCTTTCCTGCCCTTGGCTGTTTTGATGTCCAATTTCTATATTTTCGCCTTAAAATGCCTGAGTACCAAGGATATAAATTTGTGTGTTCAACCACACCTCTTCACAACTTCAGTAATCTTACTATCTTGTTATATCACTGTTTCTTGTTTCGTAGGTTACAACACCAGGAACAAAGGGCTGCAGAAAAGATCCCGGGACAACTCACCACATTCCATGGTGCCAACGAAGAAGAAGAGACTAATGGAAAATCAGCGGAGAGATGAAGAAGAAGGACCGAGTGGAGACATACGGGCAGGAGGTGAAAATAACTATAGTTTCTCATGCATCACACATAAAATACTTGCAAAGCTGTTATCTTGCATATCTTATTGCATGGATTTCTAACCTTCATGGACAAAATTAATGTTATTCACTTATTGAACGTGCCCTGTAAACACCAAAATGTAAGTATTAAACTGTTACTTTTCAGGTATTTCTAAGTACCTGTATTTCATCAAGGAAAACGTGAGCACATATTGGAAAGACCTTGCTGGCCAACTTGGATTCATTTACACAGACAACAACAACATTCGTGATCGAAACAGAGATGCCAAATCCAGGTGCCAAGACATGTTGGAGGAGTGGCAGAAGAACAATGGGCATGGTGCCACCATAGAAGTTCTGATGTCAGCTTTGAAGGAAGTACAGCTGATGAATGTCGTGGATGGTTTGAAAAGGAGATACCCAGGTAAGATCAGCATATGACTTGTTTTGTAGCCTTTCTCCATTTGGAAATGTTCTTGCTACCGGATATACTTTATTTCTGAGTGAGTTTTATATAGGCTAACACTTAGTTCTTAATGTGTTTTTCAGAACTGCAGGATGTATGCTGATATGCTGAGTGTCTCCTGGCGACATATGCGAAGGAAGTCTGTTGGAAAACATCAAACATGGCATTCATATCATTTTATACCAAGAAAATATATGTTAAATTGCTGCTTTCAAGCTTTTTGTTGAAAAAATAATACAACTTTTTAGAGCAGGTTTGATTCTCAGAACTAATTTAGAGTAAGTGACAGATATTCCTAAGTCATTTTGCTCGATAATTCTGTGCGCACTTGCCTCAGCATTCAGATAGACAGTATTTTAAACAAAGTTATTTGTACAGTACCCTTGCAAACCTTGGTCCATGGACCATTGGAACTTTGCTCAACATTTGTAACTTCATCTAAGAAGTAAGTCGACCTACAGTTTACATTCATCCTCTTTAAAGCCCAAGGTTTGCAAAGGTGACAGATTTTAAGCCAAAATGTTTTGATTAATTCTCTATGAACCTAAACACAATAATTATTATTGTAATAAGTGCCTTCCCAATTCACACTGCCTGCAAGCAAGTAACAACAATTCAGGAACGATTTAAAAGTTTTGTACTTAAAGTTTTTACATTGTTCTGGAAAAATTAGTGTGTTACAAAGTTTATCTTTTCTACCAAAGTGTATACAAATATTTTCAAGTGATATTGTGTTTTTGATAAAAGTTTGTACTGGTACAGAAAATCCAGGTCCAGAGGTTCAAGCTAGTGGACATGTCCAAACCTGAATAATCCCATACCTAATCTCATCTTGTATTGTAAATGTGACATATATTACATTCTGTCCACATTAAAAGTACCAAAAAGTATACATTCCTTACTACGATGTCTTACAAAGTAACTATTCCCAACTTTTTTTTATTACCTGTATGACTGTTAACCTTTAGTTAGTGATGAGTCTTAGTGTCATCCTAGTTAGTTTACCAGTATTCCCTTACTCTCCTCTTCCCTTGTTGTTGGTTAGAGAGTATGACAGTCCCAGGTAAACCTCCAGTAGTAACTAAGATGGCACTAGAGTTTAGTAACCAAAACTTATAGTTCATGGGCCAGAAGACAAGTCGATACCTACGGGTTGGCAAGTTGTTTAAGACACGAAATTTTCGGATCATTTAGATGGTGATAGGTTTGAGAGGAGATAGGCGCCGGCAGGGGACTAAAATGTCTATTGATACAGCATAACATGTTGTGCTGCCCCTACGGCTGATTAATCAGCCTACGACTGATTAAAAAGGCTATGGGACGAACGAACGAACGGGACGAACAAGGTTTGAGGGCTGATAGCTGGTATAAAGCTACCATACCAGAATGGCTATCACATCAAAATATATAGCACAGACCTTCAAAAATAATCTGCCATCCCAGAGGATACTGATGTGTGAAATTCGGGGCCATAGATTAGCCCATGGCCTATTAAGCACAACAAGCTTATTTGGCATTGATTTATTTAGATAATTACAGATTGATCAATGGCTGTTGAATTGATGTTAAACTTTACCCAAAGAATAGTGCTAGATAGCCAGGACTTGTTTATATCAGGTTTAATAGTATAGTGTACAAGTCATGCATTTTGCTCCAATCCAGAATATAGTAATAGCCACTATTGTGTATTGTTTTATTGACTCCTTTAGTTGTTGCATATGGGACAGCTATTCTTCTAATTCACACAGAAAACATGGACAGCATAAAAAAAGCATACAACAACATCTCATAACTACAAGTACTAACAAACCTCATATAACATATCATGAAACCGTATGCGCCATAGTTGAAGCTAATACATGTACCAGGCATCCTTGCATACGTGCTGACCCTGCTTCACACCACTCTTTAAAGTTTGGACGACTAGAATTTAAAAAAAACTCAGTAGATGCACATTTGTTTATCCTGAGACAAATACAGAAACTATTAGGTCACGCATGGTTGAGTCAAAAGACTGACAGCAAGGTTCAGAGTGCATTTCGAGTGCAAATCTGCATTTCAAGGTCTTAAGACCTAACCACAGACGAAATATCCAAGACAATCCACCCAGGCGTTCTTGAGTTATTGTGTACACACACATAGAAAGAGAGAGGCATACTCACCCACAAACACGCGCCACTCAAAACATAATCTTGGTGCAGGTAAAAAGTTGATCTGACCGCCAGGTGACCTCACCTGTCCTTGCGAAAACGGTCCAATAGCAAGTCCCGTTTTATACTCAAACTCTGGTGGTAAAGTGATCACGTGACAGCAGGTGGTTTCACCGACACGTTTGAACCATGGCGTCGCCACAAGAACAAGGTAAGGCCTATTATAAACGTAAAATCCAGCTCGCTGCGTGATTGTCAATGCTTCACATGCGGAAGGAAGGTTTTCGAGACAGCAATACTTTTCGGTAGGATGGGTTGCGTTGAACGAAAAAAAATGCACGTCGATATAATCTAACTTCCGGGTTTAGCTGCAATGGTGGAACGGTTGACTTTCTACCATGGATCGACGAAATATTCAGTCAATGAAACTTTGACCCATTGTAGACAACCTAATAGTTATCAGTAAAACAAACTAAGATACAGAGAATATAAGTTGATAAAGTTTACCACATTATCATTCGTAGTTGAAAATGGAAGGACGCCTTGAATGAGTAACAACAATTAGAATCAAGTTGAATGGACTAGAAAAAGTACCACTTACTTGATTATCTTAGGTCTTACATGTTCATAACAATTCCAGATATACGAACATATTTCCACGACGTTGTGGACAACGCCAAACACGACTGGGAGGACTTAGCCTACAGACTGGACATCCCAACGCCGGACATCCGAGCCACGGACAGGACGAGACGAGGTGACCCCACCCAGTGTTGTAGGGACATCCTGAACCTGTGGGTGGGGATGCACGGACGGGGGGCGACACTGGATATCCTGAAGGACGCACTGGTGGGGTGCAAACACCAGGATGTGGTGGATATTATAGAAGGTTAGTATCATACAACTCAGATCATACAACTCAGTATTCTGTGTTTTTGTCAAATCTCTACTGTTAACACTCTCCGGTAATCTATTGGGTCTGGGATCCAGGAGAGATTATATATAAGAAATAGTTGCATACTAGTATGTTGTTATGTATGATCCACATTTCTTGTCATTGTACTTATTCTGTGTACAGGCAAAACTACAAGTACACATTTGACAGGGGGGAAGCGACCACAGAAAGATGGTCTCCATGCTTCAGAAACCACAGGTTAGTCTTGATAGTAAACCATTTTTGATTGATTGATTGATTGTTTGATTGAAAAGTATGTTGTTTTAGTACCATTTTTCTGTATGCAGTTAGGAAGTAAGTCTCCTTAGGATTAAGTTTGTTTTGAACGAAACAGACATTCATTTTGTTGTACAATAAAATATTTATTTTTCCAGATCTGAGAAGAGTATTCCTACTGGTTAAGGAGAAACTTGGTGTCCGTTGGAAGGACGTGGCCCGTGCGCTAGACTTTGAGGAGGCAGATATAGACGTGTTCACCTACAAACACAGAGACCCCCGGAACGCCTGTATGGACATGTTGGAGGAGTGGCGACAGAGAGGGAGGGGGGCGACCTTAGAGGTGCTGAAGGAAGCGCTTGAAACAGCAGGCCGCATGGACGTTGTGGATACTATCATAGGTATTAAAAAATATGCATATCATGACATAAACATGAGGCATCCTATTATGAAGTGTCGATTGCATTCGTTTAATCTTAAATTCAACTGACACAAAATGTTGTTTTATTTTGAGTATAGAACACGAAGAAGAGTTCAAGATCAAGAGACCAAGGGGGTCTTTACCAGGTAGTAGGTCTACACAACTGCCACTTGCAAGGAACCCGGAACAGAAGAGAGGTAAGACATCTTTCTATTGTAGGTTCTTCAATCAAACAAAATTATTCCAACCCATCTGATAGGCTTTTATATCCCCTTGTCAATCAAAAATGTTGACTTGTGAAGACCAACATGATCCAACATGTAGCTATCACGGCATTGGTTCAAACAATAAAATAATAAAAAAGTGGGTTCGAATAAAAAAGTGGGACTACAAAAATCAGCTATAATCAAAGTATAACACCGCACATGTGCATCTACGTACACTGTACATGCAAGGTTTGCATACTTTTTATTAGCTGATTTTTGCATGGAGGGTAATCTTGCACACTTTCTTATTTGAGAAACATTATGTAATCTTGATGTATCTTATCACAGTTATCAACAACAATAAAATGGATCATCTCTGTCCATTCCAGTGTTCATCAGTTACACAGTAGACCCATACACTGATCCTAACCGCACATCGAGGCAACGTGACTCCCACATCGCGCTACAGAGAGAGAGGGTTCGGGCTCTGTCGGACGCACTCCGTAACAGCGGAGTGGACTGTGTTATCGACCAATACGTAGAGCAAAGTCCACCAAACATTTGGACCAGGTGGACAGAAGATGAACTACACATGGCCGACTACGTGTTGATGATCTGTACTTCAAACTATCTACAATGTGTAACTGGTAAAAAGGACGAAGAGGCCACGTCCGAGTACAAAGTCAGATTTGAAGGCAAAGTGATATACGCCCAACTAGCAAATCCAAAAGCTCACGAAAAGTTTCTTCCTGTTTTCTTCGATGAAATCAATCGTGACGACGTTCCTACGGTTTTCCAAGCTGCTCATTTTTATGGACCAATAGAGAAAAGTCCGAGATACGGACAGGGTACGTTTGACCAACTGTTTTATAAGATTGTGGGGAGTGCCCCAAAGGAGAAACTGCCACCCCCTGTAGGGAATATTCCTCCAGGGCTGGTACCAGTACCAAGGCGTACATAGAAGACCTTGCTGCTTGTCAGTCAACACATTGTCTTGTTCTTGTACTACAGGCCAAAACACTGCTACTGCAAGAGATATGCTTGTTCTTGTAAATGTTGATAAAAAGTTATAACAGAATCTCGATGGATGACATCACATTCCGACAACTTTAAATGTTTATTTTGACAAAAATCGCTTGTCTTTTATGAACTTGATATCTTCATATCTACATATTACGCAACGTGAATAAAGTTCTTTGATTTGTAGTAATTTTTCTTCCTACGCGGTAGATAAAATGATAATGAATAAAACTTTATGTAATGCTATCTTTGTGTTTATTTGCATGGTACTCCTAGTGACAGTGACAACAAACTGTAAGAATAATTTGTGAATGTGAAAAATATATCATATAGCATATAGCCATTAGCGGTAACATACACGATTCTCGGTTAGTTCCATTGGTTTATGGCTACTTAATCTGTTGTTAGAATATTGCATTACTACAATGACACGGCACATTTTATTGTGATGCTCAATTAATTCCGTTGGGAAAGAACGTTTGTAACATAACGCAAACTATGACTATAAAAATCCAGAGACAAGAAAAACGATTGAGGTCATTCACAGTATATAAAGCCCATATATATGTTTGTCAACAAACCTGGCGCACTCGCCGCCATTAAACTACGTCACCCGAGGCGGTACGTGACCTTTAAGTGCAGAGGTCAAACCGTGTTCTCGGTACGAAACACCTGAGCTATGTAACCTGGCTCCCGATTGGATGTTACAAAACACCAGACGTATGTAACCTATCACCTGATTAGTTGTTTGCAAACGCGGTGACAACACAACCATTTTGCTGTCGAATGTCGCCCAAACCTTCATATCGATCTTGTTGTGGGTATCGAACGACCAGTTTTCTGCAGGTAAAGATGAGCATATTTAGACTACAGATGTTTATCTGGCTATGGTAAACAGGGTTTGTTTGACCAATACGAGAGGCGCTTCTATTATGAAGCAGGTAATCCGTTACATTTTTGTACCCCAATGCATAGGAACATATAAACGTTTGCACCTATTAAAGAGGTAAGAATGCTGAGTATGTTTAATTGAAACGAGTTTTGTGTCTAAAAACACGTGGAAGAATTTTAGCTGCAAAACTATCAAAATGTCTATGTGAACAACTGCATTACGAGGACACTGTGCACTGTAAAAATACCAAATATACAGCTCTTATGTTAATTTACTTCCGGATGTCTAGCGCTATACATAGCACGTTATGTTACCTATCATGAACAGAATTTATATTATTTAGAACTGGTTACCCATAAGCATAGATACCAAGACACTAACTTGACTAGTACTGTTTCCATATTATATTAGTATTGTACGGGTAAGCTTCTGAGGTATTCATACACTTTGTTAAATAATTTGATCTGTTTCTCTCATTAGTTTATTCAATTTTCCTTGCCGCAGTGTCATACGATTTTATTTCAACGATAGCATTCACATATTCTTTTGTTGGATGCTCACGAAAAATCTATACTATAGGTCTCTGACTTCCCCTGCATGTTGTTTCTATTTACTGCTATCGTATATGTTGATGTTAGGTGATGCAGTGCTAAGTGCCTAGCCACCACCATGTCTCTACTGTCCGCCCGTAACGTGCTGTACCTAAAGATCTCAGACAGTCTTACAACAGAAGAGGTCCGGAGCCTCCGGTCTTTGGTCACGATCGACGGGCATTTACCACGGGGAAAAGTGGAGCACGCATCTCCACAGGACATTTTCACCATGTTGGAGCGAAAGCTTATCATCAGCGAGGGCAATCTGGGCTTCCTGGCGGAACTGTTGAGACAACTACATCATAGTCGATTGGCTCAAGAAGTTATGGAAGTCGAGAAAGCGGAAAGAGGGGAAGGTAAGATTTGATGTGATCTTTCATGTTTTTGTATCCAGGGATCACACACACACATATCTATGCTTTACCTGATGTACATACATACCATAACCCTTCTTTAGGCTTAAACAAATGGCAATATAAATTAACAAAATAGTCCATCACACTTCGTCAAAACACCGGTGTATTTTTTAATTACATAGGCTAATGATTTGCTATAATTGCTATAATTAGAAATTTTACAATACCTACTTTTGAGTATGTGTTTGTTGTCTTTAATGGCTTCTTAATGTCGATATTTATGCAACCATTTTTCTTTAAAGAAACATGATGTTACAACTCTGTTTAACTAATCACAGTAGACGCTGTCCCAGAGCCTGAGCCTGAGACAAGTCGAACCAAATGTCATACTAAACCAACAAGACCACCACCTAGTAAGTAGCTTAATGATTCACATCATAAGGAATATACATCATAATGATTTTAATCCATCTTTTTCAATGTCAAAAATATTGTAGTTGCCCATGGATTTATTTCTTTGTACATGTACGGGTGTACAAATCAACATATTGTGAATCTTTTTTAGGGAGGGGATATCCAGAGGCTGAGTCGGGAGAGAGTACCGCATCAACAGAAGCCACCAAACGTGGTGCGTCCGCCATCTTTGTTTACCCTTAACGCTATGGTACTGTAGCCTTTTGTTGATTCAGTGTCAACAATACACGTTGTTATCGTTTTCCAGTATGTGCACTGATCTAGACCATATATAGGTTGCGCAGATTATCATATTGCATGTGTTGGAATCTTTCTATCTTATATCACCGTGCTTATATTAGTTATTAATCAAATTCAGACCACTGTAAAATAAAAAAAAAGTAGCCTTTGTATGGCTGGTTTGAATAGATATGTATGTCACTTTGTAGTACCGACTACATCCCACAGTTAAAGGCAAGGAAAGACCGTCAGCAAACGGACTAGATCTAACACTACACTTTGAAACTTCCCCTACTCTGCGGAGTGGCTGTCCATCATATCTTTGTAATTAATCCCTCTTCATCTTCATTCCAGTCTTCATCAGTTACTGCTCGGATCCTTACACGGATAATAAACGAACAAAAGAGGAGATAAAGAAGGACGTGGAGCTACAGAGAGACCGAGTGAAAGCGCTCAGCGACGAACTTCGTAGAAACGGCATAGACAGTAGAATAGACCAATACGAAAACTACAACCCACCAACCTTTTGGACAAAATGGACAGAAGAACAGATAGAAAAGTCAGACTTTGTGTTGATGGTGTGTACTACGAACTACTTAAAGTGCATCAGAGGTAGAAGAAATGAAGATGAAACAACAGAAAGCGGTGCTAGTTTTCAGGGAATTGTTTTCTACAGCCAGTTGGCTGATCCAAAACTTCATGGAAAATTTCTCCCGGTGTTTTTCGATGATATTGACAGAAATCTTGTCCCAACTAGTCTGAGAGGCGCTCACGTCTATGGCCCATTGGGTGATAGGCCTACATATGGTCAGGAAACGTTTGATCAACTGTTTTGTAAGATAGTCGGGAGGATTCCAAAAAATAAGGTCCCTCCACCTCTAGGAAAAGTGCCAGAAAAGTTTAAATATCGCAAGAAAGAAGCGTAAATAAATTAAACGGATGTTTGGGTTGGTTTTCTTTCTCACCTGGCAATTCAAAATGTTTAGGCATACAATCAAAACATCTATGTACAAATAGCAATACTTTAAATCGTTTGTCATTAGGTGTTCCTACATGTATGTACTCAATAAAACTTTGAGAACAGTGTTTTATGACTTGCATTTCTGCCTAACTACGCAACGTTAGGGTTGAAAGGGAGTTAAAGCTGCAACTTGCAACTGTAAACAGGTCAATTAGAACTATAAAATACTACTGGTCTATGATTATTTCTTCCTCGTAAATATCTTAGGGCTTCTTGGTGCCAATTGTAATTCGATACTTTAAAAGCTGCAGTCTCATTGATGCTGTGAAATTGTGTGTGTAATAACAATTCCATATTATCAGTTTAAAGTAAATGATCGATGAATATTTAATGACTTGTCCGCGCCGGTAGCACTGACGCCCCCAAATTGTTAAGGTCACTTCCGGATCTTACCTACAAATGTATCGGCGCCATTTTGATTAGCACAGGTGAGACATGAAATCTATCAAAATGGCTAGTCTCTCGAAACGAAACCTGATGTACATAAAGATTACTAAAAACCTTTCCGAAAGTGACGTCAAAGCCCTGAGAGCCTCGCTGGTTAAAGATGGGCACTTTGGGGAAGCTCAAGTTGAAAAGAAAACCCCTCAGGAAATGTTTAACATGTTGGAGGCCGACGCGAAACTACCAGTCGGCGATCTGGGTCTGTTATTGTCCTTTTTACTGGCCCGCGCGCAGTTCGACTTGGCGACGGAGGTCGAGAATCTTGAAAGAGAAGAGAGAGGGGAAAGTGTCGGTAAGTCAAACTTTAATTACGTTAAGTTTGAATACCTAAGTACGTTTGTAAATGGGGCACCCTGTTAAATAGCGAGTTCGTATTTCGCAGACCAGCTTTGTACATTCATATGAGATCTTTTAGTGTAAGTACGGTTATAGAATCATGATAAGTTACTATTTAGTAACCTATCGACTTAGATTATCATCTGTACAGACCCAGGAAACAGTGTCCTACTGGGGTTATCAAACAATTAACTCCAGATACATTGTATTGCCAATTTCCACCCTTTCAGTCCCCACAAAAACAATATTTGCCGCCATTTTAGTCACGTGGTCTGTTTCTCTGTTTTTTTCTTTTCCCCCGATAATGATCAATACTGGAGAATGCGGTGAAATCTATCTTTTCCCCTTTGATTTCGCATTAATGTTTGACTGCCCCTCTTAGAAAGGACGTAATCTGCTGCGAATAACTGTAGCACGAGTTTCGCCCAACCAAATAGTCTTGTTTATTTACTACGATATGCGAAAGTGAAAGTAGTATGTCTCTATGAAAAATGTGCCATAATTACGATTTCCACTGTCTATGTTAGAGTACTTGAAGTCTGAATGACTTTTTAACTTTCTTTACCGTCTTTAACGGCAAAACCTCATCCTGAAATGTTCGTTACACATATTAGATACATGTATGCATCGCCATCTTGAATAAGCGAAAGGTGAAAAGAAAAATAAACAATCCTGACTGGCCTCCTTTGACGAAACAAGCCGTCCCTTATAATTTCTCACCAAAAGTAACATATAGTTGTAGTTAAAAGTTACCTTGTAAAGAGAAACACATGGGTCTGCTTAGGGCAACATAGAAGGTACTTGTAGGTTTGGACTAAATAAGTTGTATTTTGTACTGAAATGTGTTCTATGTTTCAGGACATGGGCAAGGGGGAAAACGAGGATATACAGCCACGGGGAGTAGCAAAAAGGCGAGAGTTGGTAAGATAAAGAAACATGTCTATCTGTGTCTGTTATTTCACCAGTTTCTCGTGGCAAATAGCGATGGGTTTTTGCATAACACACGCTAGAATGAAGTACTTTGTTAGCAAGAAACAGTACTCCACATCGAAATTGCATTCACATATAAATCTCGAGATATTTATTAATTTCGTATTACTGTTTTCAGGGTATGAAACCGATGGTGGATCAAGTGGCAGTCAGCATCCGTACACTCAGCCACCAACACGCCACAGTGCAAGTATGTATATTCCATAACAGCTAGGTTCCACTTTGGTCAAAAGTTTAGATAACAGTGATAGGGACAGGGAATTCAGATCTCAGTGGGTGACTTGTACCGCCTATCTGGAAGATGAAGACACAAACCAGACAAACAAATAATGTGAGTGATGTATGCGCCAAAATAAAAATAAGTCCTGAATAGGCATTCAAAGGAAGGCCTGTTTGCCATGATTTAAACCTTGTGTTATCATTCAACTTGGTGGCATAAATTACAAAACGTATCCCTACTGCACTGAGGTATGTTATGATGATAAAACCTTCTATTACACGAAGAAAAACTTGTACATATACACACCGAAAACAATTACACGTTGACTCTAATTGGACGATAGAAGTTAACTTAGCCTCTGACATTTTGCAGGTCATACTCCGGGGGCAGCTGCAGGTCCAAGTGGTAGTGATACCACTCAGCAACAAGCACGCCGCGGAGGAGGTACGTATTTACACATACAAGATTTGTATCATGTAGTCTTATAAGTGGGATCTGAAAGGATAGTGTGAATGATAAACAATGTTGTGAAACGACAAGTTATTATGACAGCAATGACATATCAGACAATAACATTATAAGGGAAAGGAAGCATATGACTGGACTGATTATGGATAACGGTCTTTTGTGTATATTATTTGCATGTTATGTGTTGATGTGTCATGTACTATGTGTTAACCAGGGCCCCACTGTAAAGCAGTGTGGTTGAGCACTGAGTTGGGCCACCCTGGCTAAAGAAAACAGAATAAAAAGAATGTAATTACTTTACATTTAGGAAAAAATCATACAAGAACTATTGGATATTATAAGTTCACCCAGTTTTTTCAACCTAGGACATCACCAAAAGACTACATTTTTACTGAAGTCACAAAACCAACTTATTCTGCAGTGTGTGGGACAGTTCATTAACCACTGCCTTCTAAGAAGAAGTCAAATTCAATAATAAGATGCAACTTCAGTTGATTAGACATTAGTGCTATGTACTACATTGTGTTTTTGTTTCCCTCGAGTATGTTCCTGCAATTAGCCTCCGGGCATGATTTTGCAAATAAACTTACTTATTAATTATAGGAAGGTTATACAATGACGGTGTTGCTTTATTCAAGGTCACACAGGAAGAGGAAGGGGGGATGGATCCAGCACTGCAAGTGCATCAACTTCAAGGCGTAAGAAAGGTATTGTATCAAGTATTTCTGTTTCATTGTACTATAAATAATGTTGCCTGTTTTTGATATTGGTGGTATTGTTTTGAATCCGATTCTTTATATATTCGTGTTTTCAGATTTATAACTTTTAACAGAACACGGGGCGGATTGTGATCATATTTGGGTAGGTGATGGGAATACGGTGGTTGATGTTAACTTTGGGTCTCATGGTGATTGAGCTTGGTACTGCAACAGAAATTCCGGTTTTTGCATTTTTTGTACTGGACAAGTTGTGGTCTTGATTTGTCTTTGGTGTAAGGGAGAAGAAGCGGTGTCGGTTTGGTTTGCATCTGAAATGAATTTTGGTTGTTTTCTTCTAACCTATACACGAGGACTTGCCTTCATTCATTCATTCATTCATTCATTCATTCATTCATTCATTCATTCATTCATTCATTCATTCATTCATTCATTCATTCATTCATTCATTCATTCATTCATTCATTCAAATTCAAGGTATTCTTTGGTTTCTTTCAGCGTTCATCTCCTACAGCATGGACCCTTACCTCCCTGCAGACCGCTCAGACAGAGACCGCCGAGCTGACCGGAGCACACAAAGGAGGAGGGTCAAGAACCTAGCTGACAAACTACGCCAGCGTGGTGTGGACGTGTGGATCGACCAGTATGAGGAACGTCGCCCTCCAGACAATTGGCCAAGATGGATGGAAGCCCAGATTGTGGAAGCTGACTATGTACTAATGATCTGTAGTCCACATTATAAGGAATGTGTCATGGGTAGGAGGAATGAGGTAGCTGTCTCTGGTTACGGCGTCAGGTTTGAAGGACTGGTTATCTATAGCCAACTTTCAGACCCTAACAATCATACGAAATTCCTACCTGTTTTCTTTGATGAGATCAATCGGGAGCATGTTCCAGATTTCCTACTGGGAGCGCACTTGTATGGGCCGATAGAGGACCCTCCCGAGTATGGGGAAGAGAAATTTGACACACTGTTGTTCAAACTGCTGGATTCACAACCAGAAAACACACTACCTCCCGCAGTAGGCCGCCCTCCCTTCCAATAACTACTTATCCCATGATTCATTCCTATCAATGTCGACTTTCCCCGCAAAAGACATGAGTTATGATTAAGAATTTGATTTGGAAATTTGACTTGCTTTTATGTTTCAAGTAACACATATTTTGTTTAATATGTGTATACCATTTGCTGCGAGCGCCCTGTGTTACTTGTGTTCCGTTTTTTTTGTGCTTGCTTTAACCAAAGAACGTTGATGATCCTATGCATTTTGCGCAGACTGAACCGGTTTTGAAAACAATTTGGCAGAGTTGTAAGGGCCACCCATGTTGTTTGAAAATTCAATAAATGTTTTAATGCAGAGACCAGCCGATTTATGCCATTGTAATGCGATACTTTTAATGAGTTAATAACAATTGATGCTGATTCTGGTTTGTTTGCTTACCTTTTTACTTTGTGAGTTACTTACCTGTACTCAATTTGTGTGTGTGAGTGAAATGTATTTGATCACTAGACTTCTTATCAAAACCTGAAACGTGTAAATGTACTAGATATCACAACATCATGTTATTTGATTCCACATAACTTTGAAATTTGCATCAGAAGGAACACTGCCTAATCATTCTTACTTCTGTATCATGTATTGATGTAGCTTTCAATTGGTGTAAATGAAATTAATAAAGTAACCTTGTGCTTGCTACGTCTTTGGTTATAATGTTTTTTTTTACAATTTGACACAGGAATTCAAAATATGCCTGAAGAGGGAGAAAGACACACACAGTGATTGTGTTAACGTTATAAACAGGGTGTAACACATGTATTACGAGTTGGGGTTGCTTTGTTGTAGGTGACCTTATAAACGAAACAAAAGAGAAGAATAGGTTTTATGATAGAGGAACAGCTACTATCCACATACTATCTTTATAACGTCCCGACAACACAAGAAACAAGCCTGAATGAAGTTTTCACAACTGCACTCATATTCCACAGTCATGCTTTACCGGTCTCACCGCCACCTGTTTGTGACAACACCCGGTTGTTGTTGGCCTTAATATGTGGGGAGGGGGGCTAGTTTCACTTCCGCATTCCACATGGGCGCCGCCATCTTGACCTTTAGTACCCAGCAGGTGAGTTGAAAGGTGAAACAAACAACGAACAATAAAAATGGCTCGCCTGTCTCCACGAAACCTGCTGTACCTTAAGATTTCAAACAGCCTTTCTGAAAGTGAAGTCAGAGAACTGAGGGCCGCCATAGTTAAAGATAAACACCTTGGCATCGCCAAGGTCCAAAAGGCCACGCCTCAGGAAATGTTTATCATGCTGGAAGATGACGCTAAGCTACCCGAAGGCGATCTGAGTTTGCTATCGTCGCTCTTAAATGGTATCCGTAAGTGGGATCTGGTCGAGGAGGTGGAAGATCTTGCAAGGCAAGAGAGAGGAGAACGCCCACGTAAGTCAAACTGTGCCAAGTGTATCTTGGAAAAATAAAACGTTGAACGTCAAAATTACATGTTGTTATACTACATGTTGTTATCACTAGTTATACTAATTGAACATCATGAGTTATACTAATTGAACATCATGAGTTATACTAATTGAACATCATGAGTTATACTAATTAAACATTTTCTGTTATTAGTAAGACAAACAGCAGAAGTAGGAACCAATCAACCAGCTGCAGAGGCACCTGATACCCGACGCAGACGCAAAAAGATCAAACTTGGTAAGATCAGCCATTGTTACTCACCAACTCCACTTTTCTTATCCTCTTCATAGCACAGATTTCTCCACCGTAACTTGCCATAATGGAGAATGCAGTTGCATGTGATTTTGCAGTTTTCTCGCTTAAAATCAATACAATTACTCAATCTTTATTGCACAGCAATGGTAACGTGTATAATGCATGGCAAGTTAAAAAGCAGTATGTACAAAACATCAAGACGCAATTGTTTATAACAATGATAAAAGAGTTCTTAATAACTAAAGATTAAGCAATATGCTACTATATCTTAGTGGTTTAATGTATTTGCAATTTGACATATTGTTCACAGAGGGATATGGAGCGGATTCTGCTACCAGATCGGTTGACGAAGACAACGGAACGAGCAGACCTAAAAAGGGTTAAGGTTTACTTCAGCCCTATAATCATAGATAGCCTGTGTTTATTTACTTTTATTGCTATAGTCAACAGTTACGTTGATTGACATTATAACGTTTGCTTAGATACACCGGTTACTATTAGATAGTATTTTGATGAAGTGTTCAATGCGTGCATTGAAACTTCAGGAAGTGAAAACGGAAAGCTGACAAATCTTGTGGTTTTGTTTATTGATTGTTTCGCTAGCTTAAAAAAGCAGTGTAATATACATGCATTTGTTATTAAACAAAGGTTGCCTTTCCTTCATTCCAGTGTTCATAAGTTACAGCCAGGACCCGTACAACAGCAGTGACCCCGCTCAGCGAAAAGCGGACATTCAGCTGCAGAGAAGAAAAGTAAAAAGCCTCGCAGACGAACTCCGACAGAACGGTGTAGACTGTATGATAGATCAGTACGCCGAGTACAACCCTCCGGACATGTGGACAACATGGATGCAGAACCAAATCGTCCAGGCAGACTACGTACTAATGATCTGTAGTCCTCACTACATAGAATGTGTTATGGGCCAGAAAAGCTCAGAGTCACCACATGGACACATGGCTAGTTTTGAAGGCAAGGTCATATTTGGTCAGCTCTCAAACCCGGACTGTTACAAGAGGTTTCTGCCAGTTTTCTTCGACAAGATTGACCGTAGATACGTTCCTCCTGCTCTCCATGGGTGTCATATGTATGGACCGATAGAATATCCGGCTAAATATGGGCAGGAAAAGTTTGACATACTCCTGTCTAAGATTCTGGGTAGGGTACTGCCAGAGAAGTGTGCACCAGAGATGGGGAAGCCCCCCTCCCCACCTGCAACTATGTAAGGCTTGTCTATCAACAATAAGCAAAATTTACCAAACTTTACAGATACGAGACGACCAGCTTTTCCTTTGTTTTGTCTATATTATTTCCTTCCGTGGTTGATTACTTTTGCTTATTAATGCCAATAAAGGATCTCACAGTGCCACCTTATGTATGCTGTTTAATGATGTGTATTGTGTAATAAAGCAATCCTTGTCAATAATCAAATTTTATCAAAGCATTCATTGAATACACCTGATGTATATTTTTGCAATGGTATGATAGTGTATAATTTGTTGACAGAAGACACAATGAGTATCTATCAGTAGAAGGGTGAATAAAGTACAGAATATGTTCCCTTATCTATGTTATTATATGAACTACACCTAGTATGTGCTTCCGTTTGCACCCTATACTTGTGTGTCAAACAATAAAAAAGATAAAAGCCAAGGAGGATGTGTCAAATTTTTATATACAGTAACAGAATACTATTGAATTTCATCAAACTGCAATCAAACCTGCGCTAAACATTAGCATTTACGTCACGTGACTCAATTTGACCTCTATAATCGCACTGAATGCTGAAAGAAACAAAATGTACCCTTTGTTGAGCATTTATAAGTATTTTGACATGTCTATAAGGATATGTTCGATGTATAGATTAAAATGAAGGTTATAAAAGTTTACAGCCAACCCCCCTCCCGCATGAATCTTCATGGTATACCCCACGTATGCCATTAGGATTTTACCATAGTCAATATTGACCGAAGGAGGCCATATGTATATATACCCCACGTATGACGTTGCCCCTGCCGCATTGTTATCTGTCGTTCAGGTGTAGCTGACCTGCTTCAGTTGCAAGCTTTACGATTGGCGCGACCTGTTGGTGTGTTGTCGTAGCTAAGCAAGAAAAATAGTTATGTTTCGTCCCACTTTCACTGTTTTACAAAGATAGAAATGTACTGAGTTAGCTAAGGTGTAGAATAGAGTCGAGTCGATCTGCTCTAGCCTGATTACAACAAGAACTAGCGGAGAAGCACTCAACGGTTAAGAATATCAACCAATGAGAACGACCGTAACAAGAGCCACCATGCTCCCTTGACCCTAAAAGCTCGAGACGCTACCGTTACATAGCAGGTGGCTGTCCGACACCTGTGGAAGAAACACATGATTGTGTTGAATAAAGGTAAGTTGGGTTGTAAATTGTACGTTCTATAAAAGCAGATGCCGTTAGTGATGTCGATATCCGAAACAACTTTATGTTACAAGTCGTCAAGTTGGACTTTTATGTAAAAAGTGTTAGGTAGGCGCTGCCGGGACGAAACACTTTGGTCTTGAACCAGCAATGTTCTCGTTATTTTGGCTGATACCTGGGACAAAGACATCAACTTGTTATCAGAGACTTAGGGTAGCCAACCGTAAAGCTTAAAATACTACACTACTGGGAGTTGGATGACAAAAAAGATCGTCTTTCTTTCTGTGACTATGTAAAAAATATAGGACAAAATTTGAAACTTCGGCTCCCGAACACTTCCGGGTTTGAGACGAAACTATGTATTACAAAGACAAGTACCGTATACATACAACCCGGTCCCAACCGATGTATGAAATATGGCACTCTTTATTTACAGGTGTGGCTGGGTATTTCGGCAGCTGTGTGTGTCGTGCAATTATTCAAATGGATAAAAATCCTCGCCAGGATTTGTACCTGGAGATTTCTAATAACCTAGAGGAAAGAGAACTTACAAATCTCCGTGACTATGTCAGTGGGAGAAAGATATTATCATCAGGATTCGTCGAAAAAGCTAACGCTCACCAGATCCTTAACCAACTTGAGAAAGAAGGGAAATCAAAACATGGGGATCTCACTCTCCTTGCAAACATCTTGAAAAAAATTGGCAGACATGACTACGCTGAGCAAGTGGAGAAGATTGCTGAAAACGAGAGGAAAGGTATGCTACTGTATTTATGTTAACATTCAAAATGCCATAACTGTAGCAGAAACAGATTGCGGATTAGCAGAAAATTCTGTAAACTTTTAATTGATTAATGGAGCATACAGACACTGTACACGTGTATTATGGGAAAAACATATAAAAATGTACTGTTCAATGAATAGGGAAATAATTCCATTTATTAGACATTTTATGTGGAAGATGGCGGCAGATACACTGTACTGCCCTTGCCGAGTTAAATGAGAAGCAGATATTCCGTCTTTTGAGGTGGTAATTAGTACCAGATATGATGAATAGAGTTCATTATTAACGATGTGTTAAAGATGACATTTTCTAAATCATATTGTTTATCATTCGATGTCATTAATCATTTGACAAGTATGCTACAAATGCAGTTGGAAATTCTGATAACTCTTCAGTGTTGTAATGACCCTAATTGTGCGCAAGATGTTAAAGTGCAGAAGCAAAATAGGATACTTCTCTACTTTGACTTTGACTACTACTCATATAATGATTAGTTTGCAATGTATTTAAATGTCTTGACAGGTCAAACAACGGATATTCAACAGCATGGATCATCTACAGAAAATGAACCTTCTCAAGATCAGGTTGACAAAATGGAAAGTGAAGACGATGCCGTGAAGATAGAGACTGACATGGATACGTCAAGACCTCCTGATCAAGAAGTAGTTCTATACCAAATAACACCTCAGTCAGAAGGTATGTTATAAGTTATAACTTTTCAGTAAAGATTTCCATTACCATAGAGTACGTAATTATCATTAACTGCTGCAAAACTTCACATCGCTATTCCACCCGTAAACATGGGATGATAATGATGAGCGTTAGTTTTACGAATGCCTAAAAGCAGGCCTTATAAAAGACATAAAAGGCAAGTTGTAAATTGGGAGAAAAACGAAATACAACGTATTTCTTTACAGGGGGACCTCCTCTACTCCCTGTTGTTGCGGAGATACTTGGGCAGGTGTTACCAAGTGTGGAGACTCCTGAAGACATGCTAAACTACGCCTCTGCATTAGAGACTCTTTCTACAATCGATGAAGACAAGGCCCTTCCTAAGACTATGCTGAAGCAGATTAAATCGAGAACAAGAACCATCACAGATCTGTTAATAATCGAGAAAGCAGTTAAGAAATTGGAAAAGTTTAAGGGCATTAAAGTTTCTTGCGTTAAGACCGGCAGCCTGGTCTTCTATCTGCAATGTACAGACATGGGCGGACTTGGCGAACTGTGGTTCATGTATAAAAGTGGGAAACTGAACAAACTGCTGCATGGTAGTTTGATAAGTGAAGAAACGATACAGAAACTCTGTACTGAGAGCATCTCTGTGACGACAACCATCAACATAGGGGACTTCAGGAAGGCTCTACTTTACCTTTTCACCTCGCCTGCTGGAAAAGGTAAGCGCCGTTTTAAAACTTTCTCATTGAAATGCGTGCTTTTGATTTCAAGATTGTACTTTTTAAAATGGCATTCGATTCAAAATGAGTGTGTACACATTATCTAAATCAATCATCGTAATAGTCATCCACACCTATGGGTTTTTACCTTCATTTGTTATCAATCATATACACACATCTGCTGCTTTCTTAACATAATTCACTTGCTCTTCTAAGGCCAACCCATGCCAAGACTATCTCAAGAGTACCCTCTCTACCAGTCACATTTTCACGCCACGAGTAATGTGTTAGACGTCCTCCACCTGGATCGTAAGGAGGTGCCAAAGGTTTGTGGAGAAGAACACCTCCAGGAAAGGCCGCTACCCGCACAGCTGCAGGGAGACGACGGAGAAGATGACCATCTCGACAAACTTGGCAATCTGCAACTAGCAGGTAACACATGAGAAACCATTCATAATGTCTCATTGAACCTGACATATTGATAGAGAATGTATATACGCAACTCAACCTAGGTGACTGGTCTTCTATTCTCGTAGATTGTACGACAGAACTGACAACTATGGTACACTGTGTCCGGGCAAAGTAAAAACAATCAATGTAATTCTTTCTCATATTGTGTTAGTTGCGTTAGTTACGGAATCATCTTCCGTCCATTTTGACCTACATACCAATAGCTATCTTTAATTTTTGCCTACCTGCAATCATCCGTTAAGCTGACATTAACATGCCTACACAGACATTACACCGGAGGGAACACCAGACGACACGGAGGTTCACGAGATCAACTCTGTTCTGGAACTTGTTGGGGCGTCAGTAATACCAGGTTAGGAAACAACAGCAATGTGATATTTCAGTATAGATATAGCCACCTTTGATAACACCAGAAAACAATACAGCATTTTATATTCAACAAACGTTTATTGAAAATAAACAGAAAATCTGAGTGCATCACTTCTTTCAAGTTCATTGATTTTACGATATACCACAGATCATCAACAGACTGCACAGGCTCTTGATGGCCCTGAGTTGCCACAGATGACACCAGAGATGGTCTCACTTGACATCAGAGAACTGGAACGACTGATGGGATCTCGTAGAAAGAGAAGTAACTCTTTGAGTTCAGAGTCTTCTGGATATATCACAGGTACTCCAGGATCAGGATCCAGTAGACCTGACTCACCCACAGGTAGGTGTATGTAGCACGATTAATGTGCTGATTAAAACCAGTAATCAGCTCCGAATCAACTTCGACTCCAGATTGTGTCACAAGCCGATTGTAGCCCTTGAATTATCATTGTACTTAGTCCAGTGTACAATTATTCTGCGCAGTTTCGCCTGTAGTGAACAATTTTATTTGGCTGCCGAAAAAGCCATGCTGCTTTTTGGAGGATTACATTTCTAATTATCGTTTTCTTGTGCGTCAGGCGAAGGTGATACCCAGAACAGGCTGGAGACTCTCCTAGCTAAACTGAACACACCTGCAGTGATGGAGGACAAGGCACAACAGTGTTACCTGTACCTTCAGATAGGAGATCTCTACAGGACAAAACTACACAACTTACAGGCAGCTCTGCAGTATTATCAGCACTTGTTAGAGTGTGCTCAGGAACTTCCAGAAGAAATACGACGAGCCGTAGCATACAACAGACTGGGATTGACATGTGATGTCTTAGATCTGCAAGAGGAAGCTTTCCACAACCATGAGATGGCTTTTATTACCATCAAGATATTAGTGCCATCTATACATACGAGAGAGTCCATTTGTGTCGCCTACAAAAATCTGGCATCATCATTAGCATTATCAGGTCATGTATTAGATGCTAAAAGTAACTATGAATCAGCCTTGGATGTTGCCATGGAGACAGGTAACAAGACTGAACAGATGGATATTTACTGTAAGCTGGGTGATTTACACAGCGAGCAGCTACATGAACCACTGGTGGCATACAAGTACTACACAGAGATGTCGACCAAAGCCAGGGACCTTGGGAGCAAGAAAGAGGAGAGAATTGCTTACAGCAGACTGGCAAAGGTCTATTTTGAGGCGGGGGAGTATGAGGCAGCTTTGGAGTGGAGTATAAAGCTCCTGAACATGAGCCAAGAGGATGGGGATAAGGAAGGACAGATAACAGCACACCTCAATGTGGGTAATGCATACAGGTTACTGGGTAAACTGGACCAGGCAGCATCCCACTTCAGCACAGGCTTACACATGGCACAGAAGACAGGGGATCAACATGCACAGATGAAGATTTACTTTTTAACCGGTGACATGCACAGGGAACAACTCCACTCCCCTCACACAGCCATCCAGTATTATGAACAGTATCTGGATCTAGCCAGGCAGTTAGAGGACAAACATGAGGAGACAGTAGCTTACAATAGATTGGGAGTAGTCCATCATGCCATTCGGGAGTATGAGGTGGCGTTGAAGTGGAACTTGAAATACCTGAAGATTGTCCAACAGGTTGGAGACAAGGAAGAGCAGATAGTACACACTAATGTGGGTGCTACATACAGGTTACTGGGTAAACTGGACCAGGCCACATTCCACTACAACACAGCCTTACATATGGCAAAGCAGAGAGGGGATCAACAAGGACAGATGGAGGTTTACTTTAATATGGGTGAGTTGCAGATGGAACAACTCCACTCCCCCCACACAGCCATCCAGTACTATAAACAAGCTCTTGCACTCGCCAGGCAGTTGGGGAAAAGGCAAAGAGGGGGACTGGTTTATCGCAGACTGGGACTGGCCCATTATGAGATGAGGGAGTTTGAGACAGCTTTGGAGTGGAGTAAAAAACACCTGAAGATGAGCCAAGAGGATGGAGACAAGGAACAGCAGGTAACAGCACACAGCAATGTGGGTGATGCATACAGGTTCCTAGGTAAACTGAACGAGGCAACATCCCACTTCAACACAGCCTTACAGATGGCACAGCAGATAGCGGATCAACACAAAGAAATGGATGTTTACTTTAAGATGGGTGACATGCACGAAGAACAACTCCATTCCTCACGTACTGCCATCCAGTATTATGAAAAGGCTCTGGATCTAGCCAGGCAGTTGAATGACAGGAATCAGGAGGAATTTGCTTACAACAGACTGGGAGTGGTTCATTTCAATATTGGGGAGCATGAGACAGGTTTGCAGTGGTTCCAGAAGGCATTGAAGATACAAGCAAATGAAGACAGCAGCAAACAAGGAACACTGATACACTCAAGTGGATATCCTAAATCCATGCACCTACATGCAAGAACCTCAATGATGGTACAACAGATGAAGATTTGTTTCCAGACGGGAGAGACTCACAGGGAGCAGCTCCACTCCCCACACACAGCCATCCAGTATTATGAACATGCTCTTAAAGTAGCCAGGCAGTTGGGGAACAGGCATGAGGAGGGAAGGGCTTATGACAGACTTGGACGAGTCCATTTTGAGCTAAAGGAGTATGAAAAAGCCCTGGACTTGTATCAAACGTACTTGACGATGAAAGAAGACGACAGCGACAAGCAAGCACAGATAACAGCGCACAAGAACATCGCCAAATCTTACAAGAAACTGGGAAAGAAGGATCTGGCCAGATCTCACTATCAATCAGCAATGAAAATTGCCATGGAGACTGGTGACAAACAGCAACAGGACGACATTAGAAAGAAGATTGCCAAACTGTAGCAATGCAGGAATACCTTAGAACTGGTCTTGATGAGGTTCATGTTTTTGTTTGATTTAAGCACTGTAAATTTGTCAATGGCGAAGTTCTTTGTCCAGTTTGTACAATGTATAAACATGTATGAATAGCGGAGGAGACCCTCCGAACTTATGACTGGTAGAGTTTCAGGATGTCAGTTTTTGAATTGGCTTGTTTATTGAATATTTCTTTGCCTTAAATTAAGACAGGAAAATGTCTTTTAGCAATAACTACTGGTCTGGCCAGAGAACGCTATTCTATTTCTATGTCGATCTGAACCAAACACATCTGCAGAGAAACGGTCCTGTAAGTAAAATGAGTCATGATTTGCAGACATTTACAATCATTGAGATGCAATTTTTTTTGTCATTACACTATTTACAGCCTATGTTTTTCTGAGGGTAGATTTCAAATTCGCAGATATTGTAGCAGTTTTGAAGAGTGACAATCTTATGATAAGATGTTGGAAATAAAGAAAAACACACACCTCGATGTCATAAGCTTTGAAATTCTCTTTAATATCGGCTCACATCTGTCCAGGAAAACGCAGTTTTGTACAAACCTCGGAAATGGTCCTGCTGGTAATAAATAGTAAATTACCGATTTACAAAGAAGATCCGTTCTCAAAATAGTCCTATCTCTAGTCTACCAGAACTTTATACTATACACACATAATATATCTTCAGACAGGGGAATGTTGGTATTTCATCGAAACCATACAAGAACAGTGAAAGCACAAAAACTGGTCGCATACATAATACAAACACAAAATCTTCTTTGATAAAGTAGCATGAAGGAACGTTATGCCACCTGAAGATTAGAACAATGGCTTTAGCGTTAGTTTCACAAAAAGGGTTACCAGAACCAGATACAAAAAGTTTGCTTAGTATCTACATGGCATTTTTTATTTTTAAAGAAAATACTGTTCCCCCCTAATCACGTTTTTTTTACTATTAAGTGGTCACACAAGTTCCACATACATGTATTAATTTTGTACAGTCCAATATGCCATTCTGTTTCCCTCTTTGTACATAGTTACAAAACTCCCCGAAACGCTGAAATCTATTCTAACAAGGGGAGTGTAGAAACAAACCCTAATAAGTCTGGATTGAACGATTTTAACAAAGAGGTACAAAGCTAGGACTACAAAATACCAACGGGTACAAAATCACTACACTTACTGGGTGACAACCCCCAACGTGGCTTCCACTTGCCAAACAATTGTTTATATACAGTATAAAGTCGAACTGTTTCTATCTCTTACCCTTGTCAACATTTAGGAACAGTTCCCAGGTATTTCTAAATATCTCAATCTTTGTACTGATGTATACAACGGGATTGGGAAGGGTTTGATATAGAAAATGTGGGCATTTCATCTCTTTCCACATGTTTTACATGATCACATTAGCTAATATGCAGAAATTCTTGTATGTAATTCATTTGCAAATAGAAAATAGGGAACATTTCATACTTTCACACACTGAATCTGGCAGAAAACGTACAGTACCTTTGTGTACATAGATAGTTGATTTTAGTAACACTGCAGTTGTATATAGGCTTCTACATAGGTGATGGTAGACGGAATACATTGTTGAATGGAAAATCTGGCCCGAATTCTGCTCTGGCCAAATGCAATGGCTCAAGTGAACTATAGGCAAAACTTATTAGTGATTGTCAAACTTTCAGAAGTATATTACATCAACATTCTTTAACAACCCCTCTCTTACCTTTAGCCTCCTTTGCATTTTTCACCTCTTTCGGCAAGTGCTTTTCAGTTAGTTTTGAGTGGTGCCTCTTTGACGACTATCAACTGAAACCCCCAACCCCAATTAAAAGGTTGAAACTATGCAGGTTAGAACGTACCATGTACAGTATCTTTTTTCCAAGTTTGGTATCTTGCAATGACTGTCTGTTTGTAAGCAGAAAGAAGGCAAAAATCAATTCAATACAGATATGAAACTGGCTTGCCATTGATATTCATGTGAAAACACCAGGCAAGAACAGGCAAATTGAGTTGTTGCCAAAAAGATGTCGGTGTTATAACTGTGGCAAGAATTGGTTTTCCCGAAATATTTTGATGCAGCACCTAGCATATGGTCAAGTGATACAACAGAACAGCATACTCAAAGCCACTTACCAATTTCATTTCTACAACAAAAATTATGTGTCTGAATGCCCAAGACATTGTACGTAATACAACATTTTCCATCTCCCATACACAGAATACCCTGATTGCTAGGACTCTCTCTCCTTTCAAAAAGTCATGTGGCTGAAATACTGTCGAAATGAAAGAAATGTAGCTGCTTTCAAAAAGTTTCTGGTGGTCTAAAACCTGCAATTGGAATGATTTTAACAGAGTTCGTAAACAGCTATCTTCATAACCATGTTTTAGACACTCTCACTTTGCTTTACATACATACATTTATAGTAGCATCTTTAGATGGGGCACCTTGCAGGGAAAATTGTGATGGTGATGTTCGTCCATCGGGAGTAAGATAGAATTATTAGGCAGTTTGGACCATATTTTGTCTACAAGTTTTGTCAAATACTGGTCTGTAAGGGGTCAATTGCTTAGGGATAACAGTGCTTGAAATGTATCAGAAGGCAATGAGTTACTCTTCCAAAACTCCAAACACACACGAACCACGCGCTACGCCACACGGCGGGCGGTACTTCTGCTATCGGACGTAAGGGGGATTGTCTCTCTGGGACTCCGACTGCTCTGGTTGGAACACGAAGCCGAGGCACTTGGCGATAAAGTTGGCGGACTCCAGGTTGCTGAGTGCCAGGTACGACAGATGCTCTTCATAGCGCTGGATTTTCCTGTGTACAAAATTAGTAATTTACAACAATGCATTAACAAAACAGCACATGTATTTGTATCTGTTTTGAGTGTATGGTATCTGTCCATCCACTTGTACAATGTATATACTGTGGGTGTTTTTAATGAGCCCTGGAAGATTAGCTCAATGAGCTAAAGGGTATCACTATAAACTCAATTAACTCAATACAAATGCAAGGAGTAGAACAATCTTAAAACTCAATTCAAGTACAACAAATTCTAAAAAGTAAAACTGTTGCACAAACCAGGACACTTGCATGTCAAGCAAAACTCTAAGTATGAAATTACATACTAGGCTGATTTTTCTTACTAACAAAATAGCAGTCTACCTTAATTCAACCAGTATTGCTTCTTCCTCTCAATTAGTATGTCATTAAATAGTAGAAACAACAAAGTAACTCTTCATACCTCCTCCCTTCCACAGAGTGCTTGGCTACATTCCTCAGTATCAATGTGGCTGTCAGCCGAACACTCTTGGTGATGGGGCCTTCCTTCTCCTCCTGACAAAATACAATCTGTATTACTACTCTGTCAAAGTAATATTGATAAGATCTAACACTCACAAATCCAGAAAAGGATGGCACTGCTTGAACCTACTGAGTGTACTAAGGGCATACCTCAAAGATAGAGGACTAGGACTGTTGCATTCAGAAAATTACGAGAGCTAATAATAAGGAAGCTCATGATGAACATGATAAAGAGGAGAGATTTGAAAAAAGACTGACTGCAGCTGCAGGGTGTTTAGACCACTGTAGCAGCATAACACAGTGGTCTACTATACACTGTCGAACACGTCTAACGTAGCAAGGGCAATATACTTATACAATGCAGCACTTGGTCCTTCAGAAAGCCTCAATATCTTGATATCTTTAATAACTTTTGTGTAATTAATACATGTAGTACAATGTAAGGTCATTCTTGTGTTGTGAAAAATTAGCAGCCAGGCACAAGAAATCTTTTTACAATAGTACTTCCTAGTTCACTTTAAAAAAATCTTTGTTTAGAAATGAGAGCACAGTTCTATGTGCATGAACTAAAGGCTAAAGCCCTTCCCCTTTTCTTCTGTACCATGTTTTGGATGACTTGTTGCAAACTTCATTAATTTTCATATTTGCTACACCCCCTCCGCACTTACCCAGTCCTTCTGTGGGGTCTGGTAGGGAGTCATCCTCCTGATAGCCAAGAACGCAGCGTTGGGCGGACACTGGATCTCCCGGGGAGGCCCCTGGGGGGTGGGGGCACGAGCACCTGACGACTGTCGCTGCTGGAACACCTGAAGAGCCACCTGGAGAGCCTCCTTGGAACAATGCTTGTCCTGGAGAGGGGAAAGATGGTTTGAGCTTTTGTATGATACAGAAGTGTGGTATGGGTAGTCCCATAGCCTTTTTAGGACTTAGGGGCAGTGATTTGTTATCCACTGTGTCTAGAGCAGGTGTGTTTTCAGAAACCCGTCCCTCTGTCCCGCCCCGGGATGAAAATTTGCTTGTTGGGAGGGTAAAAAATCACTTATTCTTTCTAAAACATCTGAATTTTCTGACACTTGATTGATCAAAATATGATTCCATGAATGTAAAATAACAGATTAAACAATAAGAAGAAAACACAAGGGCTTTCAAAAAAAAGTGGGACGAAAAGAAATGAAATTACTAGGGCACAAAATTTGAAGGTGGATCCCATCACTCTCCTTCCACTCCCTTTTGCCTGGCCACTGAACCAAAGTCAGTGGATTCATGAGTTGGATTCATCATTAAAAGCATTCTTTACCATTGTGAGATTACTGGACAAAGGTTCAAATAAAAACAAAATGACCACACTGACCTGTAAGTGACTGATGAGTGACCAGGGCTGCCGTTTGATTGGTTCACAGCCCTCCCACAAACACTGGCCTATGTTGGACGCCAACACATGCTCTCGGACAGCGTGGACAAACACCTGGTTTGGGGTGTCATACCAGCTGGTAGGAGAGATAAAAAATTATATCTTTAGTTTTTGTAACTAGAGCTTCCAGGTTTTGCTTAAAAAAAATCTAGAAGTAAATTATGTTGGAAATTCTAGGGGAAATGTATCAAAAGAACATGATGCAAACATTACAGCAACTCTATGTCAATCCAGCAAACCACAATCATGTACATGTATTCCTTGATTTCACAAAAGGTAGAGGCAGTATCCTATCCTGCATAAATACATTAAGAATAAGGATAATACCTTTAGAGTGCTACAATGTACATGCTTTACTAGAATAGATAACTGATAAGGCTTACTTAAATACAGAAGACTATCAATAATAGGCAGACAGACAGCTAAAACCCTTGACGGTCTTGTAACGATAGATGTAGACACACCTTATTGGCATCTAGGTTTGAATGACAGCAGTACTGAAGTTCTCACCTCTCACAGTTGTACCAAAGGCAGATGAAGTTCCCACTTTTCCTCCTCTGTTCCCCAGCAGCACTGTTCTGAGCCACGCCACCCTCTGCAGTTCCCTGGGGGCTGCCAGGGGGCGCACCTTGCGAAGAAGCACCACCAGGAGCCGAAAGCCTCAGCGACTGGGATGGACCTGATATCGCACTCCCAGGAACAAAAGCAGAGTTCTCCCCGGCTTTCACAACATTTACAGAAAGTGACGGAGAATTACCTTGTACGTTAACAGTACTGTTTTGAGAAACCTCCGCTTTCAGTCTCTGGTCGGTCACTATTCTCATCCCGACTTTGTTCGCGATTCCTCGTGCTAGCACGTCGTTCTCGAGCGGCCGCTTCTGCGCTTTCTTGCTATGCAACTCATCCGGGGATGATGCAAGGTTTGTAGCGGTTGGGTTGGTGTTTGAGACAACGTTTTGCGCAACGCCAGAGGGTAACGAATTTGAGTTTGGCAGTGAAGTCCTATTGTGTACTAAAGTGTTCTGAGCATTGTGCGGAGAAGACAAGATGGAATTTGCGATTCCTGTGGAATTTCCGTTGGCGTGGCATGTTTGTTTGTCCTCAGAAGCCATTCCGTTCACGGAGTGTGTGTGATTTACGTTTCCTGAAGCTTTTTCAGCGGATATTGAGCCGTTCATTGTTTCTTCCGTCCTTATCTCCCCATTGGGCAACAACTCGTTTCTTTGCATGGAATTATGGTTGGGAATGTTTGTGGAATTTGCCGGTGCTACGACAGAAGTCTTTTTGTCTGTTCTCACTTCCTTTTCCTCTGTTATCTGCATTTTCTCATCTTCTTTTTCAGAATCGCTGACTCCATTCACAAGAGGAACGTCCAAGTCATTGGTACCTTGAGCCACCTTGGTCGACAACGGCCCGTTAGAAAGCCCAGAATGCTTTTCTGCTGACAAGTCCACTGATTCCTGAGGTAGTTTTGTGCCTTCCCCTGATTGGTTCACAGCTTCCTTACCACTGGTCCCTGATTGGTCCACTGAGTTCACTGGCAATGGGTTATTGGTTTGTGATTGGTTGATACTATCAGTTGGTGCCCCACCCGCAGTCCCTGATTGGTGGAAACTACCACTACTGGCAATCTTGTCTTCAAGAGTTTTTCTACTATGATTTTCGATTACCTCAATCCTTCTCTCGTCCTCGTGCATCCCTGTGTTTGGTCCAATCACGTCCTTTGCGACCTCAACTTGCGAACAAATGACGCGGTCAGGATTGTTGGGAACTGCAACTTGCTGTGCGGGATTTGCAGCTTTTTCGACAGCCTTGTTAGGCTCGGGACTCACTGGCAGTGGGGGCAGGGCATTCTTGCTGCTCGGCTGGGGGCTTACTTGCGGAGGAACCTGTACATTAGCTACACTACTGAAGGATGTTTGGCTGACGGCTGAGGGAGGAGGTTTGGGAAGTATCAATCTCTGGTTGGAGTCATGACGCTCGGGTTTGGGTAACAACAGCTGCCTGATGATACTTCCGCTCTTATTACCGTCGTTTGCCGCTTGTGGCTGGAGGATTTGTCCCGGCGCCATGTTAACCTGTCCAACGATGAATGTGCTGCCGCTAAGGTTCGTTCCTGATACCTGGATTGGAGCGGTCTGTCCCACAGGCAGCTGTTGCGGAACTTGCGTTAGGATGACCGTACTCGGAATCCCCGCGTTCTTGGTTTGAAAGACGATCCCCATGGGCAAGGGAGCCGCCGAGACATTTTGCGCTGGGACTGTCGGAGACTGCGTCACGTTTGACGAGCACGGGACCTGCACGTTGCCTAGCAACGCCTGGTGGATGGCGGTCGGGTACACCGCCGACGCTTGCTGGATGGGTTGGGACAGCGGCATGGCAGGGTTTTGCCCGGCAATGTTGGGAGCAGCTTGGACAAACACGACATTTGGTTGTCCGGGGATGTTAGTTGCCAGCGCCAGGTTGGGCTGCGAGGTGACTTGGTTGCTGACGACGGGAAGCTGCTGAGGTTGTGCAACAGAGAGGTTAGGGATGGCGGCACTGACTGGGGGAACTGTTGAGGCGGCGGCCAGAGTAGAAGGTGCCTGGTTAATTTGTGCAACAGAAGCAGGCACCGTTTGCGGCACGATGGACATCTGTGGACTAGACATGGGCAATGCTGCGACTGTCTGCACGTTTAGCTGCCCGTTTGGCTGTGAAACTGGCACTGCGGTCTGTACCTGGACAGTCCCACTCACACCAACAGTTGCTCTCACGGAAGGTACCACTTGGGCATGTGGGGGTGGCAAGGCCAGGCCTGGAGGGGGTAGCCTCAGATTGGGTGAATTGACCTGCCTTACTGCTGTAGTTTGAGCCCCTTGCGACACTGACGGCATTCCATTGTGGGGAAGAACAACTTGTTCAGGGCCTTTTGGGCTTGCCATATTAGGCAAGGGCCTTGCTGGCAAGGCTGGCTGTGAGGAACCTGTTAACACTGCCTGATTTTTCTGCTGCAGCCCAGCTGGTGATGTTGAGACAGGCTCCTTGGTCCCCGACACAAGACTACCCTTACGTTTCAGCAAGGCCGCCAGAGGACCATGCATATTGGCATCCCCTTGCCCCTGGTGTGGAGCTGAACTCTGACCTGAACTCTGACCTGGAGGCTGACCCTGGGCGGCGATCAGCCTGGCCATTTCTTCCGGTGACATTCCAAGTGAACCTCGCCTCCTCTGGAAGTCTGGGTTCACCGGCGCGGGGACGGGGTTGGGTTTGGTCACCTGGGGCGGGGTTTGTACTGATGGGGAGGGGGCTTGGGGTGGGGTGGGCTGTCTGTAGGGAGGGGGAGGGGGTCTGGGCTCCTGGAAGGGGGGAGGGGTGGGGGTGTGAGAGGGAGGGGTGGGGGTGTTGGGGTACGGGGACTGGGAGGTGGAAGGGCGCTGGATGCTGAAGGAACGTGTGAGCTGTGATGAGTGTTGACTGCTGGTAGATGTCATCACCTAAGGAAGAAGTAAAAGAAACATGGTAAGCAAATTCTAAGTACAGTGTAAGTTGATAAGGATATTGAAAACTCCATTGAAATGTCCAGAGAGATAACTGAGGAAACATTTTTCATGGTTGAGCTTGTGATTGTTGCAGTTACTATAAAAAGAATTCATTTGGAACACACTCTGAACTGTGTTAAATTTTAACAGTTGGACATAGCAGAAAATAAGACATGACAGGTGCATACAAACTGGTAACACAAATTATTTAGTCAGTCTTTAAGCCTGAACATCTACATTTTTATTTTTTAAATCCAAA
>NC_049997.1:8192513-8222123 GCF_000003815.2 Branchiostoma floridae
CGTCTAAGAAAAGAGACCAATGACTTTATTGAAGAAAAAAGGCAGTTAAACAGAAGACATACAAATATTTTAGCTTAAACACTTTTATCAAACAATACATAATACACTCAACACCACAGCTGACAATAAAACTGTTACAACCAATGCCTTTACTGAATAAAAAAGGCAACTAAGCAGAAGATATATAATTTTTTTAGCTTTAAAAAGTGTCAAACTCTTCGTAGTATATAATACACTCAATACCACAGTTTACAATAACAATTATAGAACTGTTCCATCTAGGCACACTTACTTGACACATCTGTAGAAGTGTGTGGATGTGAGGATGCCGACTCGCGCCAGTTTACTGCAGGACGACAGGTAGTCTGCGTACAGGTCTATCCTCGCTACCGACCCCTCCGAGTCCACTTCGTACAGCGAGTTCAGCCACGAACACGTGAAGGTTTCGCTGTCGATCTCGCGCCCGCCCTGAGACGGCGTCGCAGAGTGAGCTGATGATACCGTGGCGGTAACTAACTGCTGCCGCTGACCTAAAGGAAGATAAAATGTTTTATTTTAAGTACATTTAGAAGCTATATAGACTAATTTAAAACTTCCATCAAATCATACAAAGGCAAAATAAATCTGGAACATACAAATGTTTGATGGACATGGAGTAACTACCTCGTTGGTTGAATTGTTAACTGCCATGCTGTCATTGGTTAAACGGATAATAGTGATGAGTATGTCTGTAATAATTTCAGTCTGTATCTTTCCTCCCACAACTGTGTTAATGACTAAGTGTGATTATTCTAAGAAAAACAATTTGATACTCTTTTTATTAACTTCTCATCCCATCATAAACATTAGTACTGAACCTGTTTGTTGGGCCTGTTGATAGCTGTCCACCCTGTTGGGGTCCTGCGCGGCTTGCCGGTGTGGCCCATGGTCTATTATTCTGATGCCCGCTAAAGCGTCAGGACGCAGGGTCTGCACATCCAACGTCAACATGCCAACCAGGATCTCTGTAACAAACATTGGACAAAAGGTTAGAAGTCTCACAGTGTTAAGCTTTCTGATTGGTCAAAAGTAGACCAACCACAAGCAGTATTGCATTCTATTAAAAAACGTTTGGAGAATGGTCAGGGTCATCTTTGGACCCCTGATTAATTCACTTTAATACTTTCTTTAGCAAAAAGCTTGAAATGCAACTCTTATGTAAAGAATACAACATGGTGTATTCTGTATCACTGTAGGAACCCATGGGAGGGCTGGGACCGAGGGTTGGAAAACACTGATTTAATTGCTAAACGACTCATAAAAAGAACAAAAACCATGTTTCAACCTGTGCCAACAACCTTATTCTGTAAGAAAATTTGAACAAAAGAAGTTGCTTGCATCTGTGATTTCATAAATAGCAATGGCAGGCATGGAATCCATGAAAGCATATGTGATACAACTTAGAAGCCTGTCTGTAACACAAAATTATCACCTGGCCCGGCCCAGGTATGACATAAACAAATTAAAAATATAGATAACCTTACTTTGACATTAAGGGAAGACAAAAATCCTCAATTCTACTCACCCACGCTGTGCTCGATGGATGCAATCTTGCTGGCCGTGACCTTGCCGACGTTGGAAAGGTCGTACAACACTTCCAGACAGGCCAGCAGGACCTGTACATCGTGTACCAGCAGTGTGCGCACCAGGTTCCTGTACGTGTCCAGCTCTACACACTCCTCTAGTACCTCCTGGTTCTCTGGAACCTGACACAGCTTACCGAGAACTTCCATACCTGAAAAATAACATTCACAACAATTGTCAACAACAACAACAACCTGACACACTCCTCTAGTACCTCCTGGTTCTCTGGGACCTGACACAGCTTACCCGGAACTTCCATACCTGAAAAATAACATTCAGACATTGTAACACAGCTCTACACACTCCTCTAGTACCTCCTGGTTCTCTGGAACCTGACATAGCTTACCGAGAACTTCCATTCCTGAAAAACTGTGACAACATTCACAGTTTTTGTCAACAACAGCAAAAACTTGACACAGCTTACCCAGTACCTCCATGCCTAAAACAATCATCAGACCAATGTGAACAACAACAATTTCAGGTTCATTGTACCAGAAAAATTTCCACGGGTTCTCTGTCCAAAGGATTTCCCCTCTCTAGTAGAAGTTGGGAGTTCAACTTCTAACCTTCCTGTCCATGTGTAGGGTCATTTACTGTGAGACCATGCATACTTCTGCTGTGATAGCGTCCCATAGATTTAGTAATGACTTTCTGTGGTAACATTTCCATCTACATTATTTGTAAAAAGGCAATAATGACCATGTAGATGGCTAAAATACCATGAAACAGTTATCAGCTCTAGCATGCATAATAGGCTGCGTCTGTGGTGTAACTCCCGATCCCTAACCAGTCTTTGTGGTTTAGGTAACTGGTTGAAGTCCCCATGTAGAATCATGGACTGGGCATTAAATACTAAAAGAAAAAAGCTATTTGCTGACCTCTCATGGCGGAGAACTTGTCCCTGGAGTTGAGCCCAGCACAGATGGTGTGCATGAGCAGCTGTGTGGTCTCGTTCTGTACCGGCTCCAGAATCATCTCAGCTGCCACGTTACTCAGTGTGTCCAGACCAAGCTGCTTCAGAGACGCGTACTTGCTGTGCGCGCACAGGAGCAGGAACCTGCAAGTGGTTTCATTTAACAGTTAAGACCAAAAGCAACATTATAGTCAAATCTAACCTTAGAACCAGCGCATAAAACAGTCAAAGAGGACTACCCAAGAGACAAATTTAAGTAAACCTGGTCTATTTGGACACTACAGACAGGTCTCTTAGTGCATGTGTTAATGAAAAAGTGGTCACATTGGCCAAGTACTTGTCTTTATGTAGAGCTTGTCACCACATAGGTTTGATTGTGCACAAAAATGGTCTTAAAACTGTATTTAGGGCAGAAATACTGGAATTCATGAGCAAATGGCATTGAGAAAAGGCAGACTATTTAAATTCAAAACAATGCAAATAAACAGTCATTCGTCTGAGAAATGTCCATTAACAAACTGATTTTTTAAAATTTGGTCTTCGAAATGTATAAAGTTATTGGAATGAAGTACAGGTAGAGTCACTTTCACTAGTACATACCTGAAACAGGTTTTGTGTGCCGCCAGTACTGAGACATTGTCAGCCTCAAACGACAGGTTTCTTAGGATGACAGCAACCTGAAATAAAATTACCACAAATACTTGCATTTACATATACTACCCAAAGCTGTCATTAATTGTCATTCAAAGACATATATTCAACATGGCACTATTGTTTCTATGACATGTTATAGAAATTGGTTAGGCCTTTTTCTTAAACACTTGCTTATGTTGGCATTGTGTCAAAATAACTTGAATTAAAAACAAATTAAATCCGAACCTGTAAGACTCTCTGTCCTTCAATATCATTGATGCCCAAGTTCCTCCTGGTGTTGAACAGGCTGTCCAAATCCATGTGGTCCTCATCTGTAATAACATGTACATGGACATTGGTTCATTTCTCATGTTCTCAAAATCATCAATACCTACACTATACTACACTAGTGCTGAATTCTGTAGGTTTAAACTGTGTGTAGAAAAACAAACCTGTCCTGTTTAACCAAAGTTATAACACTGTGAAACTGTAGACAAAACAAGATCCACCGAAAACAAGTCAGTTCACCAATGCATGCTTTCACACAAGGGTTTGATAACAGCTCCCCCTAACAACTCATACAGGAAGTGCACATTGGTTTCATCATCATCATCATGGTTTAGTCATGACTAAAAAAAGCCTCACACACTGATGAAGTGCAAATTCAACATCTTTACTAGCAGAGATAATAAACATATCGTTGATGTACTTTTAAAGTAAGAATATTAGAAGAGTGAATGAGAAAAGTAGAACCAAGTGTTACCTGTAGTTTTGTCCAGGTGCGTCCTAATAAGATCTTTCATTTCTCCGTCTTCCACTGTGTCTTTCCAAAACTGTAAAGCAAGAATTATCCTTACAACATACATCAAAACAAAAAGCTATAACCATTTACTTTCATGCCCAAGTTAACCCCAGCGATTGAGTATTACAAACAAATCTATGGCATGAAAGACTACAAGATTAGACCATTTGGTAGTAACAACACTACAGACAAATAAGTAACTGTTTGTAAAACAAACCTTCACAAAGTCCCTCCCAGTTAGGGGCTTCCACCCCTCTTCATACACTGATTGGTAGCTCCCAGGACCTGCAAGGAGACAAAGGTAGGTTTGTTATAGCAATACGGAAATGTAAAAAAACACAAAATTGAAATATAATTGCCACACGATACGTAAGCTATCATCAGGTAGTCAGCAGTTCTAACTGAACTTATACATGAAATGAATGAATGAAGCACAATCAAAGCTGCCAAGAACACTAACTAGAGGACTAACAAAATCTGGTTTATGTGGACAGGTGGTCAGTATAGACAGGGTTCTCTACACTTGTGTGATGACACAAGCATTAACTTGATTAAGAATCAATTAATGGCAAAAAATGGCAGGTGGTCATATATAGGTTTGACTGTACATGTATGTTATAATTAGGTACCACCAAAAGTGGTCACATCAGCCAGATGGTCTTCATAAAGAGGTATGTAATTCACTTTGTCTTCTCAGTACCAAACTTTCACAGTCTAAGAAAATTTAACTTGTTCTCGGAACTAAGTGTTCACGGTGAACGAATTATTTGTTATCATCAACAAGACAAATTATCTGTTATCTATAATGATAAGTTCACGTTCATTGACCGTACATTGAAAAAATCAGGAATTACAGTATTCATTTGTACAGGTGTGACTGTACACGTATGCGGACACAAATGTGCAACTATCTTCAGTATAAAAGAGCTCCCCCTCACCATCCTCGAACAGGCCGACTTGCGCCAGCAGCTGGTCGATGATCCGCGGCGCCTTGTTCAGGCGCATCACGTGTTTGCTCTCGTTGGACAGCAGGGTACACACGTTGATGGCGAAGTCCACCTCGTTCGGCAGCCCGCTTTGTAATGACATCATCAGCTTGTCGTAGTCCGTGAGGGCGGGCTTGTCCAGCGATAACCCGCTGGTTTGACGGAGGGCATCTAAAATACAAAAACTAGCATGTTCAGGACACGATTTTCAAATACTACACAAGAAAACAAGCTGATTTTATAGATAGAGCTGTGATATTCAGGCAAAAATATCTTCGACGACAAAATTATGAAAGTGTAGATCTACTTGTTAAGCTTACCAATTTTGCAACTTGTGTACATTTCCTGCATCCTAAAAATATTCTGCAAATTGCAGCATATATCTGGGTGCTGTAGATCTTAAAAAGTTTGCAACAGTCTAATTTTCCTGGCTTATATACAACACGGTATATTCCGTATCAACCCAGGTACCAGCCCGACAATGGGTCGGATTTAATCTCCAGGCAGATCTATCAATGGCATAAGAAATTTAGCTGGCCAAGGAGTGTTCTGAGCCACCAAAGGCCAAAGTCATTACAGAGTGCTGGTATCTTTACCTGTCTGCTAACACTGTGGTACCCGATACCCAACACCACTAAAACCTCCTTTCTCCTCCCACAAAAGTAGGTTCTGTGCTGCAAAGGTAAGCTCTATGTCCACAAAAATGTTGCCGATGCTGGACTGCACAATCTTTTTGGAAGTGAAGAGAAGTGCTTACCTGGTATCTCCACCTGTCTGGTAACACTGTGGTGCCCCATCCCCATGGGTGTACCGGGGCGGGGCGAGGCGCTTACAGATCTCAGTGCTTACCTGGTATCTCCACCTGTCTGGTCACACTGTGGTGCCCCATCCCCATGGGTGTACCGGGGCGGGGAGAGGCGGAGGGGCTGCGGTCCAACAGGAAGTCTTCCTCCTCTTCCCCCTGGTTCACACGCTCGTACGGCTCCAGGTACCTGCAAGGCATCATGGGAAGGTTTAACGCAAACTAAGGCACGATCTAGACACAGTTTTTCCTGATATCTGCCAGCCGACAACCTCTCACCGACAGCTTTTTTTCAGCTTCTAGATGGAACTGCAATATTGCCATAAAGATATCAGCAGAATTTCTCCCAAAAGGTCAGGAGCATTCGCCTGATAGCTTAGCATGGGTCCCTGATAGCTAAGCAGGGGTCCCACACAACTTCCGCGTGCGTGTTAATGCGTCCTGACTCAGAGAGGGCTCATTAGCATACAACGCTGGCTCATTAGGCTATATAGCTGTTTATGGCTGCAAGCGCCACAGGTGTCCCGCAGCCAACATTCCAGATCCCTCTCGACATATCCCCAGATATCGGTAAAAACTGTGTCTACATTGGGCCTTACAACTTTTCAAAAAGGTCTCTCCAGTGTTCTAGCCAGCCTGAAATTTTTTTCTGTCCACTGCTGGATTTTGAACAGAAATCCTGTCGAGTGCCAGATGCTTCCATGCGACGGTCGTTGGGGGGTCCAGGAAAATTTTGAAATCTAAGACCCTCTGAAACACTATTTCCTGCATTTTGAGGGGCAAATTTTGCCGGAAGAGTACACTCAGCTAGGTTCAGTGGCACCTGTGCTGAATTTCTGGAGATCTTTGCAAAATTTCATTAATTTTGTTTAATATCTTTACATACCGATTTTGGTCCGTCACAGGATGGAATGGGCAAAATATATGTCCGTCCTCAGCGGTAAAATTCCATCAAAGGATGAAAGCATGGAAGCGGGCTACATTTTTTCTTCTCTCAAGGAAGTTAAATATTGTTCCTTGTTTATGTGTGGGTTTCTATAATGGCGAACTGCTTGAAAGGGGTGACATCTGCCAACTCTTATCGGTTGCCTTGTTAATCCTAATGTATTGTATTTCACTCATGGTATTGTATCACCCAAAAAAGACAGTTACTAGTATATATTTCACAACACCCAGAAACCCTTTCCTTAACGTTCCAACCTAATGAAACATACTACATACAAAATATAGGTTTGAATCGCAACAAAGGAAAGAAGCTAACACTTGACAATAGTTGCTTTGACATTATAAAGAATCTACGTTCTTACAACTTTGGTTATGTTCTTATATCATATCAGAGAACATCAGGAACAGATGTTATAAGACCTTTGACAGATATCTAAGAAAGTGGCCATGCCTCCAGAATTCAATCATATCTACAACAATGCTTTAAAAAAAACTGCACTTCAATCTTTTCTCACTAGGTGGCATTATTCTACAACCATGAAACTGGATGTACGTCACTACGTGTACATGAACAAGTCAGTCTATAACATGCTTTTCTTTGTCTCTTGTTGGTTGATGACTTTCTGCAATTGAATCTATAGGGTTGGGGTTTTGTGCGCGTGAAAAACTTGCGCATGAAAACTTGCGCGTGAAAGATCTGCGCGTGAAAATATGCAAATTAGCTGATTCCCAAGGGAATCAAAAAGTTTTTACAGTTTTATACTTAAACGCTCAAACAAGATGGCACAAAATGGAATCAAGTATCATATTGTTGCATTCTAGAGTATAAAATCTTGATCTGAATGCTTTTTAAGTGAATTTTCAATGTTAAGTTTTCACGCGCAAAAAAGTTTGAAATTTGCGCGTGAAACAATCTGCTTCAAAAAAGATGAAATCAAGCTTTTAGAATGGAGAAAAGCCTCAAATTGTTACATCATACAATATAAAACATCGTATGTGCAATTTTTCCATTTATTTCTGTCAAATTTACTGATTTTGAAATGCTCAAAATATGCAAATTAACCTATTCCCAAGGGATCTAAAAATAATTTTTTTTTCAAACCAAAAATTCAGGTAACAGATGGAAAATTATATATAAGGTTCACATTTTTATGCCTTAGAATTCCTTGCTGCACATTTTCTGACATATTTCAGGAACTTTATTTTTTCACGCGCAGATTTTTCACGCGCACGCGCAAATTCTCCACGCGCAGAAAACCCGTTCCCAATCTATATGTGTTATTTGGCTTACAATTTCAGTTAATTAGAATTCTAAGAACAATTAATCAACATTTCTTCAGAAAATTCCAGACAAAAAGAAGCCTCATCTAGTTTCTAAAGCAGTAAAGGTAGGAAAAATAAATACGATGTCAATATTGAGCAGCTTTGTACCAATACCATGACTGTTGTGTTTGACAAAATGATGAATTCCCTAGCAATACATTTAAGAATTTCTTGAATTTTCTGATGCAAACATATCATTAATAAGACCAGACTTGTGGGAGACAAGGACTGGCACCCCTGCAGCGATAGCCTCCAGACCAACCAATTTTCAACAACAAAAAATGCATCTACCTCTGAGGTTTCACAAAAAATTTGCTGAGAAAAGTACTGATAAATTCAAAAGTATGCAATTGCCATCACCTCACAATCACATTAAACTCTTTGCTGTCACAATGGAATGATAAAACCTGTGTAAGCTATCACATACTGTGTATGTCGCAGTGCTAAATGTACAGTCTCTGATTTACTATGGCACATTTATATAGCCTACACAAAAACGGTATTTTCCAGGTTCAACTAAAAGGTGTCTAAATCCTTCACCTTTCAAATTCTATGTAAAGTAAATTTATCTGTCAGATCGCCTGCATATTTTTTTTGCTACCAATATCACATATGATTTTGAAACATTAATGTAGTATACGTTTTCCGCAAGGGTTTGGCTTCAATATGAAGGCTGATATCGATGGCATTTCCTTTTATTTGATGTATGAATATTCTAGTAAAATTGACATATACATGAATAACAATTCAACAAGAGAAGGTTAGACTTCATGTAAAAATGCACTGTGCAAAATAAAGTCTGGAGTAGTATAGAGAAAAACACCAATAAATACTAATAACAACCATGGAATTCTATTCTACATGTATGTATATATAATATAGCACGCATGTTCCAACAATTGTGAAAGCAGATCTATATATATAGTATATATCTCTGGAGAGTACTCTAGAAATAATCTATTTTGATTTGTAAAATCCACCTTTGACTCCATAACAAAACTCTTTGCAAAATCAAAGTTATTGTAAGCAAAAATTACAACAGTAAATACCAAAGGTTCCCATGCCTTGGCAAGAGAAGGCAGGCCACCTGAAATAATACTTAATTAAATAGGCACCACTTTGTTGATTCGACCTATAGTAGGCTATACAAAAGACCAACGTGCGAAAAATACATGTTACCATTGTTAGAGAAATAACATCTACATCACCAAGGTGACAAGCAATTCCAAGATATGAATAAGAAATCATTTGCTACCAAGGGGGTCAAATGCTCAAAATCATTTGCTACTTCCTCAGAAAATTAGGCCCAGAAAAAGACAATTACAAATTTACAATAACAGCAACATGATGGACATGCTATCATAAAAAAGAATCAATAATGAAAATGCATATTATTTTCTATAGTACATGTATGACATGAAAAGCCTTTCCAATGTATGTTAACTGAAGAGCCTCAAAGACTTGTCAAAAATCCTGATGCCACAAAAATGAATGTATAGAAATTTAGCAATAAATGCCACCTTTGACCTATTGCATATTGTGCTATGTTTGACACGAGATGTTATGTTGTTTTTAAGCTCACCAGGAGGCAAACATTACATGAAGTTCAACAAATTTGGCTCAGTGTCAAGATGGTGACCCAGCCAGGCGTGGGACTATTTCCCTTCACTGTAGGGTTCTAAACCTTGGGCTATCATCAGATATCTTTGCATCAATCCACCTGTTTGGTAGCCTGGGTATCAACGTTTATTATAATTATACACTATATACAGTCGCTTCTTGCTCCAACTTTACTATACACTATATACAGTCACATCTTTGCAATTCTGTCTGGGAACTGTGATATCTCTAACGTCTGGAATCATCCAAAGTTTGGATGAAGGCGCTGATTGGGCCCTACACATCAGCGAATAAAGAATGGGTTCAAGTGCTCACTCGAACAGGGGTTCCAACTTCCAACACCCGAAACGCCCTCTGTCCGCTTGTGGGAGATGTGGTCATCAAACGAGTGCTCTAGAACCCATTTCTTAATTCGCTCATTAACTGATATCACCACCAGAAAGTTTGAATGCACAGGTCTCCAGACAGGTAGCAGAAGCGAGCATAGGAGCTAACTACTATCCAGATGGTACCCAGGCTGCCTGTATGGATGATTCTGTATCTTAAGACAACATTCTGTATTTTAATAAAAGACAACTTTTTAAGCTTAGAACTCCTTGCTGCCTATTCATATCACTTATAATATAACCCACAGAGAATTGGTAGTCTAATGGCTACTCCAGTGCTCTAAAGGTTATAGAGATTTCAGTTATCAGAAGTTATAAAGTTATGAAATTTTCTGTGAGGCAAAAATATTGGAAGTGATATTCATTCAATGCATGGCTGGTGACATGTATACCTATTCTTTACATTTGTTCTAAACAAAAATCTACTAAAAAAGGAAGCATGTGTAAAATCTTGATTGCACTATCAATATTCTTTTTGTACTGATTAATGATTTCCTTTATTTTAGATTCTGGAAAAGGAGTATCATCCTGTTGGTTTGTAGCATGCAACCCACTTTCATACATGTGTGACATATCACATTTGTTCAAAAGTACAAGCTCTTTTAGTAAGTTTTACACAGAACTATATGGTTTGTTCCACTCACACTGGGAAGGAACTTTTTGATAAGAGTGCATTTTCTCCAACATGGGACCTCCAGTTTCACGTCCCCTAAGATAGGACATGCCAAGCCGGCCATCCCAAGCCAAAGTGAGAGGTTCATTTCATCACCAGGAGTAGGGAAAACGTTGTTAAGTGCCCTTCCAAAGGGTACAACATTGGGGCATTCCTAGCATGGATTCAAACTCCAAACCTTCAGATCCTAAATGAGAACCCCAAACCACAAGATCCCCTTGCCACCTTAATGCAATGGTCATCGATAATGTTTAAAAACTTTCTATATCTTCTCAAACTACACCCCTGAGCAATGTCAATGACCAATAGTAAGAACAAATTGGACGTCGGCCAAGCCATGTATAAAGGCCATATCTGTATGATCATTAGTTAATGTCAGGCTGAATGTCTCTTATATTATATTACCTGTTTTTTTCTACAATCAAGTACAGACAAGTCAGACAAAGGTGTCAAACTGCAAGTACTGGGTTGAAAAATATCTAGTTTTTACTTATTTTAGGGCAGGTCTTTTCCTGCTCTAGATTTTGATCCTTCTCGCTTTCGTTTCATGAAGCAAAAATCTGAAGCATTTTGAGAGGCAAATTTCAACATGCTTGATCTTTTGAGGCACTGTTTATATCTGTCAAAATATCATGATGATGTTTTGATCTTTGACCATCAAGGCATCAGAGTGGTTGAAATTTTTCTGTGTCCAAAGCAACTACAGCTTACGTACATTCAAGAATATGTGGTATGCCACTTAACATCAATTTGGGTATGCTATGTATGTAAGTAACCCTTATACACAAATATCAAGGTGCACAGTGCTCGAAATACCCACTTGCACACTTGCAATTGCAACGACATTTTTCTTACCGCAACTTGATTTTAAACCCAGGTTGCACACTCCGCAACCTGAAATTTTGCAGTTGGAACACTGCTTTTCCCCCACCTATGTGCAAAAGTTTTATAGTAGCAAGTTGGGAAGACCATTGCTGGAAAAAAAGATAATGGATAATTTGAAGAAAGTAATGACTTCGAAGTGGGGGCAACCTGAAATGTTGATGGCACAACCTGGCTGCTGACTCAGGTTGCCACCTGGGCAACAAGGCTGAAAAAAATGTTTCGAGCACTGGTGCATCTGTGCACCATAGTATAGTAAAAGTGACTTTTTTTACATTTCCGAGGAAAAAAAAACTAGTACAGTTTCAGGACCAAACGTGTATTTGGAACCTGGTATGTCTGGCAGTTTAAGAATCGTACCCTTTTGGACTAACACTTTCAAAGAGTGAAATGTTTGGCATAGCTATTTTTACCATTGACAGAATAGAGTCCAACAAGTAAGCAGTCATCAACAATAACCACCAATTATAGAAACCTAAGAAAGGGCTCCAAAACCAGATGTTTCTATGACATAAGATCAATCAAAAACTCAGCAGGCAACAAATTAACCCAGGTCCTGAAAGAAAACTGAATTCCAAAATGGAACTACCTATAAATATATATATATCTGTACAAATATAGAGAGAGAACGATGCACACAATATCATTATTATATAACATGTAGGTAATTATACCAAGTTGAATGACATAAGTACTTTTTGAGTTTCCATATTTGGAGCGCCTTAATGGCCATGTCAAGGAAATGTCATCTTTTGATGTCACTCATGTCTTTGTAAACTCAATGGTATGTAAGGACCTACTGAACTACATACATCATTACATGTAGCTATTGGAGGCACAATTGGCTTTAAAATATTGCTAAGACTAGGACTAGGAGTAGTAGCCTATTGTTAAGAGCTAACAAACTAGAGGTGGGTATCGGTGTACTGGCAGGCATTCAGGTGTTTTGGGGCTTACTGGTCCAAGAAAATGACAAGAGCTAAGTAGAGCTTACAGTCATTTCTACCAAGTTTCTTCAGTCAAACTTGGTCTAAGACAACAGAGGCAGTTAGCCTTGTTTACGAAATCTAAAACGTCAGTGAAAATCAGATAACTTTGAATGCAAAATGGACCATTGTTTTGAATATTGCCCATTGACAATTGCAAGTTTACAAGATCAGGTTCAGGTCTGGGCCTGCACCTGATCCTCTCTGGACCTGTACCAGACCTGTACCTGAATTTTCTGTACAATTACCCTTCCCTATTTGGTTGCTTGTCAGTCAGTCACTAGAGAACAGGGAGTGTAACACTAGTAGTGTAACACATGTACACAAGCTTCAAAGGCACACAGTAGCCGTTAAATACATTATGTCCATCTATTTGTTGCACTGAAGTAAAACCATCAACATGGTCACTAACAAATACAGTTAGTCAAGGCTGTGTTTAAATAGGAACTAACATTGCAACCATTAAAAATAAAACCCTACCCTGTCTGCCTACCATTGTCTTCCGAGACAGACAGATGCCAACATATCATTGCAACATCGGTACTTGAGTCAAGGCCAGGGAAAAGCAAGAGCAATACTTGAGTTTGATTCAAACGTGATATCAAAGTGAACAACTTAAAAATCATCACCACAGCTGCTATGAAAAATCAAAATAGATGCTATCCACTTAGGTCAAGTCCTCTAAGATATCAGGGGACACTCAACACTCACAACAAACTTACATCTGCCATCTCTGATATCATCACTGACTGCATGACTAACATCCATCACTACACAGAATAAATGTCATCACACATTGTTCCTGGGCAAGCTATAATGGGGTTCAAATGAGCAAAATCAAATGGGATTCATAAACAATTGTCTAAAACAAAATGAAGTTTTAAAAAATCCTTATATTATTTTCCACACTGCTTATGTTCAGCACTAAACTATTACAATGTCAAATAAAATGTTAAATGTTTGGTTGGAACATCTGTCCATCTTGTATGTTTATATTCTCATTCATGAAAAATAGACAAAATGTTGTCAGCATATCCAATAAATGGGTATTTTCTCTGGAAATGTTTTGTTTTTGCTTTCTGTTTCAAGCACATATGATCATCATCATTCCCATGAAAAAATAATGTCTCCCAATAGTATAAAATGATATTCATGACATTTACAGCTGCACATAGCCAGTATGGGCAAGAGGCCCTCTTGCAGTGTCAATGCCTGACCTCAGTATTCATGGCAAAAATGCGTACACGTCCAACATATCACTCAGAAGGTAAAACTTTTCTAACCAATCAGTCAGTTATGAACATGCTTTCAACTCAAATAATTGTAACATCAGGGAGATTGATGAAAGGGAATTTATGATCAAGCTAACCAAACGTATTTAGGCCCAACTGCTTAAACATTCAGAGAAATACAGGACCTTAAATTTCCATGCATGTAGTCTATATCTACTGCTAGTATCAGGAGAGTAGCAAAAACAGCTCAGAAATTAGGAAACATATACTCCAGTCCTACTCTCTAAATGCAGGTGCTATTCAAGAATCACTGCAGTCAGTGGCGGCGGCACCGGGGGGGCAGGGGGGGCGGCTGCCCCCCCGAAAAATATGTTGGGGGGGCGTCGCCCCCCCAGAAAATCAAGCTGAAACCTTGTGCATTATTTTGATGATGGAAATTTCATTAAATCAAGCTAGTCTAACGGGAAAATTTATGCCTGAAAACGCAAGAAATGACGTTTCAGAGAGTCCCGATTTCAAAATTTCGCCAGTGTTCCCTTGTGACGGCTCGCGTCTTTGGCCATGTCGGCGCAAGACAATATGTTGCGGGAGCGTCGCTCTTAAAAACCTTTTAAACTAATCATAATAGAAATTTTACTATCGTACTATACTTGGTTTACAAGCAGAATGTGGGCCTCAAATGCAGGAAATGACGTTTCAGGCGGTCAAGATTTCAAAATTTTATCCGGACCTCCCCAGCGATGACTTGTGCCTCCGGCGCTCACAACGACATGGTGAAAATTTGTTGAGGCGTGGGTCATTGCCCTCAAACATCTCTTTCATTCACAAAAATTGCATTAGATTTAGCATAGTCCCTCAGCAAAATTTGTCCCCCAAAATACAGAAAATGGCGTTTCAGAGGGTGCAGATTTTGAAATTTTCCCAGACCAACCTTGCGACAGCTTGCACCTTAGACACTCGAAATCGTGAATATATTTTGGGGGCATCGCCCTCGCTAAAACCATTTGTATTTCTAACAGAATTGTCATCAAAGTTAGCTTAGGCTGGCAGCAAAATTTGCCCGTCAAAACGCAGGAAATGGCGTTTTAGAGGGTCAAGATTTCAAATTTTCCCGGGGGAGCATGCCCCCGGACCCCCCTAGGATGGTCGCGCCTCCGGCGCGACTGGTAGCGCCTTCGGCGCTTCTGGTGTCGCAAAATTCTGTCAGTAAAAGTTCGCCCCCCCAAACGAAATTTGGTGGTGCCGCCGCCTCTGGCAGTGAATCATGAATTTGAATGTACAACTGTACTAAATACACCTGGCTAAAATTACTTGGATTGTAACACAGGTAAATACTAGTTAGTACCATACGAAAAATATACTAGTACGCAATATCCAATGCCATATTTGCATGGACTGTACATGCATGTAACGTTATATGGTCATATATAATATAATACAAAACAAAAGTCATATTGCTACTCATGTTTGTTAACCCTCTCATACATCATAACATATTCCTTAGCCAATCGACTATACCTCCTTTTGAGAAGGAATATGATTTTCATAACACTGACTTAATATCATTCCTTATGCACCTTAATATTTGTTTAATTCTACTGCATAAATCATAAATCCTACAAGAGCTGTTAATCCCGACATATAAGGAGACGCCATAAAATGCATGAGTTTCCCGCCGAATCCCAGCTCTTTGCCACACGTCCCTGTCCTTAAGTACACAGAGTTAAGACATCAGTACACCTTAATGTAAAGTCTACCTGTGGGTACACCTGTGCATAACGTCCTTACCTGTAATACAGCTGTTTCAGTGCATAAGGTGCATGGGTGCAACCTCTGGGGAAGTTGAAATGTTCTGTCAGTTCCCCCCATCTCTCCTTCTCAGACACCTGAGGGAGGGAAGAAAAGAGAGTTAGTAAGGAGAGATGAAGATTTGTTGATGAGAGGTCAGACTACATGTGTGTGTGCCTGGCCACGTTTGGCGCAAAATTCAAGTGGCTTTATTTTGAGTGACAAGACAGTGGCGTTTCCTACACAATAGCACCGACCATGCTGTCGGCAGCACCCTCATAAAAACCGACATTTCTGCACGCTTCATGGCCGAGATTCCGGATCATTTCAGCTCCAGATGACAAAGAAGACCGTACGGATGTGTGTATACAAAGATCAGTTTTTGTTTACAAGCGTGGAAGGCATTGTTACGAGCGCAAGGTGCAAGGCGCTTTGTCTCTCCAAACCCTTCCCTCCCACCAAAAATTAATTTTCCCTCCAGAACACCCACACCCACACAAAACCACCCAATAATCCCGCTTCTAGGCCGAAAAATCGACCCCCAAACGTCCCCAGCGGTGGTCCACGGCCGGCAGGTGAACTTGACCTAACAGGAAAAGTTGTCAGGTGGGCGAAAAATCGCCGTGAGAACGAGTAAAGTCTGGAAGTGTTGGGCGAACTGACCTTCTGAAATCCTCCCAAAGAGGTGACTTTGTTGTAAAGATGGTGCAGGTCCAGCTCTCTCCCGCCAACGTAGGGAAACCGAGAAATTGGGTGCCTGGAGAACAAAAGAAACAGGCAATCAAAGTTAGAGAAGTGTCCGTGAACTTCAGGGAACATCCGGCGACGGGACAAAAGCGATAATTTTTGTGGTAAGGAGAGTAGGAAGACACACACTCACCCTTTGGCAGCGTGAAAATCCTTCAGATCCTTCAGAAACGCCTGCCTCTGCCTGCGTTCTCTACCCGGGTCTTTCCCGGGCGAACGGTCCATCTTTCCGGCGTTTTTTCCCGAGTTCAGGCCGCTAGGTCATCCACTACGGAGTTCCTGGGTTGGTTAGCTCGAGTTTCCACCCCTCCCGCGGCTCATTCATCCACCCCAGTGCACGGGGAAACAAAAAATCCTCCTCTCGATTCCCGGTCAAGCCAAAAACACTGCGATCCTACCTACCCGCGACTCCCTCCGAATATTATAACCCCGCTTTTTCGAGGCCCAGAAAAATCACATTTCAGGCAAAAATCGTCCATCGACGGGACATTTCGGGTACGTCGGGATGTCGACTTTGGTCGAACGGTGCGACTTTCTAGATGCGGATAATTTGAGGAGAATCAATAGCGGTGAACGGACGGGACGACTCAGATGAAAATCGCAACAAAAAATAATGAACATGCCGAAAATTGCATTGGTCTCTAGAGGGGTACCCAATAGTCAGGGTATTGGACACCCCCTCTAATAGAAGATTCTAATGATTTTCCCTGGTTGTTCTGACCATGGCATGTTATCTAATGCAACAATAAACAAACAAATAAACATAATGGACGAATTGATGTACATTTGAATACTAATTACTGGCAAAGAATTTGCTAAAATCGTTAAAAATCGATGTTTCACATAGTCTCGCGAGAGTTTAGATGTACGAGATGTGGGATTTCCCTATATATTTCCCATCGGGGTGTCCTTTTGAATTGCACTCCTCATAGCTAAACATAATAGATGTAAACAAAGCTCTTAAACGTATATCATGTATGTATTATTACAGAAACTATTCAATATTACAGTATTAGGCTTTATGTTTATTTTTGTTTCATCGATAACAAAAAAGTACAAAACCAAATGCTCATACATTTGTGTCGTCACCCCCAAAATGATAATAGAATGTTCCAGGATGCCGCATCTTCACGTGACTGGTCACAAGGTGACAAAATGGCGCGGATTGCGGACGATGTTTTGCATGTTCTTGTTATATTTTCCGTGATTTTGACGGCGTCATGCTTTTCTCCGCCGATCAAAAGATTGTGGTCGTTAGGGGAAGACCCAGAGGTTCATATGAATGCGGTAAGGATGCCTGTCATCTTTTAGTTTGGTTGTAGTTTACAAGGACATCGCATGTTTGTGTATTAAAACTAACCAAGGAGCTCACTTGACACCTGTGCAGCTGCGATGGTTTGAAACTCCTTGGAAAAAAGTTATCTGCAAGCAAATGATTCATGATAACAACAAATTGTAAGCAATGTTTAAGATCAGATATAGCGGCTTTTTATTATTTTGACACATCTTTTAATGCCGGGTAAATTTGCCGTAAATGAAAAGCTCCTTTCTATTTAGTCAGAATTTAAAACCAAACTGCAACTGTGAGTTTGAAAAAAAAAATTAAAAGAGAGTTTGCCATAACAAGTAAGGTTTCTAAAAATCTGTAAATCTTAAAACATTTATCATCATTTTAATAAAAAGCCATAACATAATTGTCTAAGTCATAATTTTTCAACATTTTATTAAAACCTGTTAATCTCAAAAGATTAGCCTTGAGCTCAGACATTAATCTCTAAATAATGATTTTTTTCAATATTGTATTTTTATCCAGACTCAGTTGATCACTAGCAAAGGATATCCATGTGAAGATTATACAGTGAAAACCGACGATGGCTTCTTGCTGGGAGTGCAGCGCATTCCGTACGGCCGTAACGCTACCTCACACAAAGACCAACGCCCCGCCATTTTCCTACAACACGGACTGCTGTCTGCCTCCACTGATTGGATCCTGAATTTGGCCAATGAGAGCCTTGCATTCATCCTGGCGGATGCCGGGTTCGACGTGTGGTTGGGGAACATGCGAGGAAACACGTACTCCCGCAAACATGTCAAGTACACCCCAGATGATGATGAGTTCTGGGACTTCAGGTTTGTTCTACTCTTCCCTACTTCTTCCCTTTTACATTTAAGTTGTTGACAATGACTTTTGTTTCTAAGAACAATTGCAAGATTTGAATTTCTTATTCCTTCAAGAGAGGGTGAAGAAAGATGCGCTAAACTTATCCCATAGCCAAGTCCACCTGCATTAAAGACAAGTGAAAAAATACAAAATTGAAATATGTATTATAAGCAACATTTGACAGGCATGCAGCCCTCTCTCGTTGGATGAAATGCTAAGTGCCATGTTATCATTGGTTTAACTGCTGTACTTGTAATTATGATGGACATTCTAGATAGGTCAGTTGTGTGGTTACTGTCATTTGAGAGGTACATGTACATCTTTATCATTATTGCTCATCCTTGTGAGATTGAGAATCAAAAATATTTCAAAGCAAGAATCTTAGAGAAGCTTTTCTTTTGTTGATCACGTAGCTGGGATGAGATGGCCAAGTATGACCTGCCCGCCATGGTGACCTTTGCCCTCAACACAACAGGTCAGAGTTCACTCTACTACGTGGGTCACTCCCAAGGGACGGCCATCGCCTTCGCACACCTGTCACAAGACCTGGAGTTTGCCAAAAAGGTTTGTGAAAAGCTATTCATAAGAAATTTATTTATGACAAATTATCTTTGTGATATATGTATTTCATTGAAGTATGGAAAGAGTAATGTTAGTTGTGATGAGGTCAAATTTTTTCTTGTCAGTTTTGAATTAAATTTTTTTTTTTCTAAAGAGGAAAAGAATCCTGTACCCTTGAGGTTATGCTTTAACTATGCCCCCTTACTCTGGAGAACAAACAAGCATAAAAGTGATTGCTACTGGGTCACATATGACCACAGTGTACAACTGTAACTGTGACCTTACATTACCATTCGAACTCAAAGTTCTTGGAAGCTCCACACTGCGCAATGGAGAAAAATACATCGTTCCAATCAATCATTCCACTCCCTTGCAATACCACATGAAATTTTTATAGAAAAAACCCCCTGCATATTACTGTTAACACTTCATACTTTTTGTTATGTACAGGTGAAGACGTTCTTTGCACTGGCTCCAGTGGTGACCCTGGGTCACATCACCAGTCCTATCAAGTACCTAGCACAGTTCGATGACATCATCTCGGTAAGTAGGACAGGACAACTAGCATGTCACTGTCTTTTCTTTTGTGCAAATTACTTCTAGGTCAATTGTACTTATCATGAACAGTGAAATGCTTATATTCTAATTTTACCTCTTCTGAATCTCTATGCTATACATTCTTCTCAATCTGTATGTGGTCAACTTGTCAAGCACTAAAAATCTTTAGGTCAATGATACTATGAGTGCAGACTAGCAGATCTGGATTCTAGGTATTAGTTTTTGTTCAACTGTGTGTTTAGAACAGCATTCTTGACACAGTAAGGGTCATAGAGTGATAAGAGTGAGAAGTACCTCCAGTCATTGCAATTTCAGATAAAGGTAGAATGCATACAGGCCACTGAGACAGACAGACTACTGAGACATTGTCAGGTAAAGTACAAATGACGTATTATTTTATTATTTTTAATAGCAGGTCCAGATATTTGATAACAAGAAGGTGCATCTGCCATCGGATTTGAAATGACAACTGCAGTAGCAGTGGTCGAAAATTATTCTTATATACAAATGAACAATGAAGTATGCATGTGCCTAGTGGTGCCTGTGTTGTTCATAGAAAACGCCAATATATTAATTTTTCTTTCCATCAGGCGATGTTCCATATCTTTGGAGTGGATGAGTTCCTGCCCAACAGCTGGTGGCTGGACTGGCTGGCCTCCTTCCTGTGTGACAAGTCTACAGAGAAGTACTGTGAGAACATGCTCTTCCTACTAGTGGGATTCGATCCTGTTCAACTAAACGAGGTACCTAGACTTCTTAATTTTTAATGTTAGGATTGTCTGGAAAGTTTTTTTTTAATGTAAAGTTTCCAGACAAGTATAAATTTCCAGACAAGAGTAAGATTTTATTTGAAAGAAAAATAAAGGATGTCAAGTTAGTTAAACCATTGCCAACTCAGTCCAGCCAAGCTGGACCAACATCTAGATTTAGTCCTAACTCTAACCCTTACACAATATGTGGGTCCAGTCTATATTGCCTGATAGGAGTTGACAATTGTCCAACTCATGTTGATCCCAAATTGTCAAATCAGTGTAAATAGCCTACAAACTGCACTAAAAAGATAGTCTATCAAAAATTGTCTCCAAATTGTCTAACAGAATGTTGCAAAAATGCAGTTTATCTCTTAATACAGTGAATTCACAGCATGGCTTGTAGTGTAAGTTACCTGTATTTCTTTTTCCTACAGACACGACTTCCAGTGTACTTCTCTCACACCCCGGCAGGGACCTCAACAAAGAACATGGTTCATTTTGCTCAGGTAGGTACATGTGAAACTTGCTGTAGATCTCCAAATGTTGCTTTAGTTTTATTTTCATGTAGGTTTTGCTGTGACGTCTCCACTGCAAGTATGTATTTCCAATGTATTCCCACTGTACAGTGTACTACAGAATTTTTTCAATCACGAATTAAAAACACTGAAAACAATCCTTCCAAACAGACAGCACTCTCTTTATGCATTGTAATAAATGGATAAAACATGTTCATGTTCAGGAATTTGCTTTGAACTTCACTTCTTACTGTTCAACAAGATTACCGTTTTCTATAAGTCAGCTAAATATCTAACAGAACTTTTTCTAGGGCCTTCTTCTGTATGATTTTATGCACACTTTATCCTCTCTATACAGATGGTGAACTCCAACAAGTTCCAGGCTTATGACTATGGAAACCCAGATGAGAACAAGCAGCATTACAATCAGGTGAGTAGGAAATATGAAAGCTTTCAAAGTGTGATTTAGGCTGAGAAACATTGAAATTTGTCCCACTAGCTGCAAAAATTCTGATTTTCTGTGTGTTTCTTTGAGCATTTGACCCAATTTTTTTGTCAAGACTTTTCTCCTAAGATGTTTTCTTTAAACTTTAACTCAAAGTTTATGGATTGTCATAATTTTCATTAATAATTTGCAAATTCGTCTATATAGCAAAAGGTTGGGGATACTCAAAACTCATTATCTGCTAGTCTGCTAGATGAAAGAAAAGGTCCATTCTACAGTCAAAGCTGCCCAGGAAGATCACTCGGGACCATGAAAATGACATCCACATGTATCGGCCAAATTCTTATTGCTAATGTTAATAGGAAAAATTGTGCAAGGAAATAGCAAAAGGTGGTCCCTATGAAAGTTTGACAGTACAGTGTGTACTCTAAATGTATTTAAGTTCACGAGGATTTCATTTTGCGGTAACGGGAAAATGGACTTTTTGCGGTGGTTTTTATAATAAGTTGATGGTAGCACCATCAACTGTCGTCTCTTACTGCTGTGGAAAAATATTTGCGGTGGTTTTAAGTTCGCGGTGAAGTGACCACCGCGAAAAACGCAAACATGAAACCACCACGAAAGTTTCTGAATTTACAGTATTTACTAACTCTATCTTCCCTTTATCCCTACAGCCCACTGCCCCCGTCTATCCCATAGAGAACATGACCACGCCCGTGGCTCTGTTCTGGGGTGGAAACGACTGGCTAGCCGACCCTACGGACGTCCAGGCCGCCATCCCGCAGCTCAGGAATGTCATCTACAACTCCGAGATCAAGAATTTCGACCACATGGACTTCATCTGGGGGAAGGATGCCACTAAGCTGTACGACCAGATTATAAAGATTATCCGTAAAGCTGAACTGGTGTCGTTTTATCACTCTGTATTTGAGCCCGGGCCTGTGGTTATCCAGCATTGATCAGTGTGAAGAGTCTGTACGTGATGTGCTGAAGATGCATTTATTTATCTATTGAGCTTTCTGTAGTTTTTAATGTCTGTAAGGCCTAGAAAAAAATGTTGTGTTGTCTTGTTACCAGACCGACACTAGCAAATCTTGCTGACCCTAGCCATTTTGTGGGTCGACTGGCAACTGACATAAATTTTTAACCTGACATTTTGAGTGATAAAATTCAAAATATACTTCCTGTACTTCACAACCTAAATAAGACTGTTCAGCTGTAAACATTGTACTTCTTTGTTCAATGTTTTGATATACTGATTCATGTACAAAATATCTGTACTATAACTGCAACGTTAATGTTGTGTCAGTGTGCTGTAAACTGTAACTTTTTCTATGAAAGCTCATCTGTGATGAAGTACAATCTATGATGAAGTTTTTGTACTTCAGTTCAACGCAATGCAAAATGGCTCACCTTGAATTTTTTATGCTCTTATGTTGGTCTTTAGAAACACAACATTCATTTTTGTAAACCTTAATGTTTTTTTAAAGAATATAAAGATATATATATAAAGAATATGGAATATTTTTGTATAGAATATTAGTAGAGTACTTTAGCTTACTGTTGAACTCTGTGAAAAGTAAATGCAATTACAATGTCACGCACAATTGTTCTGCAGTACAGTATACATTTTAGATTACATTGTAACATATTTATCTACCGTTGAAAGGCTAGTTGTAAAAGAAGTAACTTGTTGTATATGTCGGTTTTGAATTTCATGCTGCTATAGAGATCTATGTATGGAGCTGGTTATCGAAGTTTCAGTGTTCATTTACAAGATTTTTGAGAAAAAATGATTGATTTATTGTCATTTGATTGCAAGTATGGAATGAAATACTAGTAGATGATGTTTTGTGCTGAATTTTGCACACAAAAAAGCCATGTTATGTCTTGCATATCAAGTATTTTAGCTCTTCCTTTTGGAAACTTTTGTCTGGCTTTATACCATGACATATACTTTATATCATATTTAAGACACAAAAACTAAGCTTACTCTTTTTCTGCACAAAGCATGCACCTTTACAGTGTTTATCTTTGTATTCTTTGCATTAAAATGTACAATTAATTTTAGCTTGTAAGGAAAGAACTTGGCACTCTGGGAACTTTGTCTGCAGTGAAAGCCATAAAAATGGAATGTTATTGAAGTTGAACAATATATATATAAAGGTGTGATCTCACATCTACTATAGCTGTTTCAACATTATTTAGATACTGCTAAATTCTTTTAGCAAAGGCAACCTAGCAGAATTGTATGATGTGAATGTTTGTAATTGTATTAGACTGATAAGTCATATCTAACATTGTCAGTCTATTAGGTAGTTTCTTGCCATTAATACAGTAAGATAAAATACCACCACATACTGGGGTACAGTTTAGAAAAAAAGGCTATATTGTTTCAAAGTAGTGCAGTATTTATCAGAAGGCTACCTCTCAGGAATGTTACACAAATTTAAATCATGTCTGACTTGAGTAATGTTTCCAGAGAAGTTCGAACAAGATTGATTGAATTTTTTGCTTAATGTGTGTAAAAAAAGGAGGAAGCTGGTGTATTATGCCACTAGCTGTGGTGAGTTTCAGGTTTGGAGTGTTTGAAGACATTACAGCAATAGCTTATCTTTTTCACTTCAGTTGTTTGTGATTACTAGTGACAATAGGATAAATAGGAAAGCAGTAATGTTACTTTTGAAAATTAAGCAAAAAACTTATGAATTGTAATTTGTTGTAAAAGAGCTGTTCAGAAGACCTATGGGGTATTCATATAAAAATATGTAAAATAACGAGAAAAAAAAGATATGCGGGAATAGGTGTGTATGTGTGTGTGTGTGGGGGGGGGGATTAATGGAACGAAGGGGGTTGAACAGTTAACAGAAATTCCAATTGCAAGTAGTGTCATTTTTTTTGTGGACAACATGACTTCAGAAGAACAGGCTGAGTGAAGTTTATCGTATTCTTGCAAGGTGGCGCTTTTACCACCTTACTGCGCAAGTGCGGTATCGCAGCAGGGAGGCTCACTTCCGGGTTGGGTGGCGTGCACATTTTCTCGTCAAACATTTCGGAAATATCCAAGATCGGACGTCCCTGTTCAAACTGTAAGTTTACACGGATTTGTATTATGCTTTCCGCATGTAGCAAGTACTGTGACATCTGCATATATGCCGTAGAAGTGGTCGGTTTGAATAACTGCACTCCTCCCCCCTTCGAGGGGCAATGGCGCCAAGTTTGAAATTAGTCTGTCACTTTTCAACGTACCGAGATGATACACATGAACTAGCTTTCCCTGCAATGTGTCGTGGGATTTCACCGTGTATGGTATGTGTGGTAATGCATGTATACGTGTATGCGTAAACATCATCTCGAATGTATTTGTCCTACCCTGGTAATCCAGACAGGACGGGTAGCTAGCGAGATTTCTTCGCGAGTTTTGTTCGGGGAGCCATGGCAGCCTGCCCGCCGACCTCACATTAGCGCTCCGGGGAGTTTCAGCCCGGAGGAGTAATCGCTATTAGGGCAGGTGGACCTAATCGGGCTTAAACTCCCCGGGGCGCTAATAGGAGCTCGGCGGGCATGACTGTCTTGGGCTACCGATAAACTGTCCAAGCTGCCCGACCCCGGATGGCTCCCAGGGTATATTTGTCCTTGAAAAAAATTATGAACTCACGCAAGTTTAATATGGAGTAGAGGCGCTAGACGTTGACCATCGTTAAATATTCCACACCACGCAAAGATGTGTATTACCGATTTGCATACAATGTCTCTGTTGCTTTATCAAAAGTATATGCACTGACAAAGCGTGAGCATTATCAAATGATCTGCATTCAAAGTATCCTATAATAATGATCAATAATAATTATCGTCACAGCACTAATATTTTATTTAATGTTATATTTCAGACATTTAACTCAGAATGCCGAAGAACCGGTTCACCCACTACGCCGTGGCACGGGGAAGGAAACCTGGGATCTACACGGACTGGTAGAAACGATTTCTAATGTTTCACTTATTTTGATGACCGTGTAACCACTCAAGTAGACATGTTATTTAGTCATTCGCAATCATGTCACATACATGTACGAAATACCAAAAAAGACGTCGCTAACTTTTGCCTTCTAGAAACTAGGTACAAAAGGCAAAATGCATTTTTTTGTGTGTGAAAAACGAGCAACTAAAGCTAGGGATAACTGATTTGTTGTTTTCCCCCTTAGGTCTCAGACCAAAGAACAAATAGAAGGATTCAGCAGCGCCCGCTACAAGGGCTTCCACTCGGAGGCAGAGGCGCGGGCATGGATCGACGAAAGTAAGCAAAACTTTAGCTTCGAATGAAGACTCATCTGTGTTGTAAAGTTTGAGCACAAAGGCAAACACAAAGAAAACACCATGAGTTTTCAGTCGATCTCGCATGATGTCTTATTCATTGTGCTGATTTTCCGGAAGTCGAAAGTGTGATGACGTCAAGAGTGAATCAAAAGTGGAGCTTGAATAGGAAGGATTCGGAGCTAGGTAAACTGCAAAGAGTTGTGAGAATATGTTCAACCGACATATTTCGACTTCTGTAGTTAATAATTTTTTCGTCTGTTTTTCCTTCAGATTCAAACAGCATCCTTCAGAAGAACAGAAACGACGCTGGCGTTGTCAAGGCAACAGCCAATGAGAAGGTTGACGCTCAGTCAGGAGCCAATCAGAGTTTACCAATGGCAGGAAAGGGGCAGTCACGTGACTATGGCAAACGTCCGTCAAAAAATGAAACGTCTGAATCAGAAAAATCAACCGGAAAACACGTCATCAGTAAAGTGAAGACCGGAAATACTGACGATCTTACAGAGGCACTGTCTGATCTACAGATCACAAAGGTGATGATTTTACAAACTTTGTATGTATTTTGTTTTAACAATAAGACTTTTAAAAAGTGTTGTTTAAAATTCGTCTCTACCTTTAAACACAAAGACTGATTACTGAGATTTCTTACGCGTATACAGTAAGCAATATTTGGTCATGCAAGTTTGTCAGATGCATAGTGAAAAACATAGGACCAGATTTTATTAGAAGATATGGAAAAGAACAAGAACTAAAGAACAGAAATACGTTTCTTATTCCTTTTTGTAATGGCTATGTTCATAAAATGCTTGAGTTTCAACCCGTCCTCTAATGGTTAATGTTGTAGACGTTGACGTAACGTACGTCGTGTTTTTGCTGGAAAGTTTAGACCATTCATAGATCATCAAAGCATGTCGGTCGTGTTCCGCAAGATGTCGTTACTGTTACATTCCTCTTTTGTATCAAAATCCACCCGTAATACAGCTCATAAGGCACGCCAAATAGTAAGATCTACGTCATACACTTAAAATTTGCTTCCCCGTCTGATTACACTAAACATAAGGTATCACGTACGCCATAGCCTGACACAATAGCAATCATAAGTAAGGACGACCTCTTTTTAACAGCAATTTATGTAGTTATGGTAAAATACATAATTGTAACCCCTCTTGTCCTCTATTTATCACAATTCCAGCCTCTGACGTTCAAAGAAGCTTTGCCAAACTTCAGGCCAGGAATCTATAAAGGTGACGTCATCAAGCGTCTTTGGTCTAACCTTCTCCAGTCGTGGTTCGAGCGCGGAGCACAAGTCTTCATCGTCTCACCATGGATCGACAAAAAAACGATCGGTAAAACTGAATCTTTGTAGCAAGAAGTAGTGTTATTAGAAATTGTAGTTGGCACGGATGCACATCTGTGGTAGTAGTAATCATAGTATAATTCCTTTTTTTCCAACACAAAGGTATACAGAGATCAAATTTTCAAAGATCACTAGATGTCACCTTCTTCAGGATCAGTGATTATAGTGTGCATGTAATCTTTATTCTGACAGACAGTGACAGTCAACCACATTTTGTAAAATGATTCTCAAAATGTTAATTGAACCACAATATACGTTCATACTTGTATCGTGCTTTTTATCCTAGGTTACATCAAGAATCGCCTGATGACCGGTCAGTCGTCCATCCAGGCCCTCTACATCCGGGACCCTTGCTTCACAGACACAAACGGGAAGGCAACCTCTTTGGCGGAAGCAATGCAGGGGGTCTTTTCCGAAAGCGAGGCTGACCGGATACGCTGTCTGAGGGTCGGCACAGACAGAGAGGCTGACGGGAAGGCCTACTTCCACTGCAAGTTTGTCGCGGGAAGGTTTGAAAATCACGTTGAGATACTCATCACAAGTGCCAACTTCAACGATCATCACTTCAATCCCCTTCAGAGGGATTCGGTGATACTGCTCAGTGAAAACTGTAGAGAATTCGAGACGAGGTATCTGAGTGAGTTAGACCATGTAACCAAAGAGGTGTCACTAGCTACTGTGCTGGCGACTTGAAGCTTAAGTATAGTTTGACCTTGAGAAAAAGCAATGTACATGTACATTGCAAAGTGCAGTATATTGCATACATCAATATACCGTGTTAGGAGGAATGGCGTACAGCTAACGTCATCTTAAAGTTGGAAAGTTTCATTCCTTTATCTTTTGTCTAGCGGTACTCAGTATCTTGCTAGAACGCCATCTTCTTATCAAAACAAGTGATTTTATGTCGCATACCTTTAACCTTGATATGGTGTAACATTTTACTTCTCTTTTATTCTAATCCAACTTTACCACATGTGTAAAGATTTTAGATTCATTCACCCTTACTGTCATAGCTGCATTTTTGTTTTAAGTATGGGCGTTTTTGCAACATGTCATGTTGAAGTTTTACTGTAAGGTTATAACGTAATCTTTACGTATGGACGATTGTGCAACATGTTAAAGTTTTAATGTTTACGTAATCTTTACGTATGGACGATTGTGCAACATGTTGAAGTTTCAATGTTTACGTAATCTTTACGTATGGGCATTTGTGCAACATGTCAAAGCTAGTCTTGACGGTTTGTTTTGTGAGCTAAATTGATTAGAATGTTTCTGATCAAAAACTTCTCTTCTGTTTGGTAGTATGCATATGGTTATCATTAAATCGATTATATTGTTGGGAGTAGGATGTCATAAAAAATACATACATTCCTCTGAACATTTTTATTAACGTATTATTGAAGTATGACATAGCATGCTGTTGTCATAGAAACGTAGGTATCGATGCGAATTAAAACTCTCACAAAGTCAAAGAATATAAAGTTATCTTACGGATAGTGGCCACTAACCTTTCTTGTTACTTAAAGTCATCCATTGTTCCCTCTTTTGTAATACTAGGGCGTTCAGAATTTTCCTTTGAATTTATATTCAGGGTGATCACTGAAGCTATGATGAAGGTTCCTCAAGTAGTTTAAAAAAATACACGTCTCCAAGTACTGATACATGCACACGCGCGCGCGTGCGCGCACGCACGCACACACACAAGCACACATACACACAACAATTTACACATGGGTGGGAACGTGTGGCACAGCTCGCTCCAGACACTTGCGACAGTCGTATTGAGGTCACCTGAGTGACGCCGAATGGCAGCTTGCTCTAGACCCTTGCGATTAGCCCCGCCTATTGTAAGCTCCTAGCCCTGGCTGCAAACATAGTGTAGTATATATAGTCGGCCCACCCAATAACAATAATGATAGCATATACGTTCGCGCTCGCTCACATATATTCTCTCTTTTTCTTAGCCGTTTCGTGCATGGACACTTTAATTTTTTCCTTAATTTGTGATTATTTGACTTGCACCATGACTTCACGCAGAGACTGGCCTAGAAGTGACATTTTGCAAGCCTCCATTTCAAGGTTCCTTAATTTTCAACGCCGTCGTTCTCCCCTTAATTTCATCCGGATCAATATTGTTGTGGTGATATGAAAAGCTCGACCCATTGGTAGGTACTTAAGAAGCAGCAAAACTGGTTCTTACGTACCTTAGTGTAACGTCACAAGATAGTACACTGATAACATACAGACGGCTAGGCATCGGTCGGACAGGTTCAAAGGTTAAAGTTCTTTAAATTTCGGGAAAAAATCATCAGGTTGGTAAGGAATAGGAAAATTCTTTTCCAAAACCAGTATCCTCTCATTTTGCTTAAATTTCTCAGACATCTTCCCCAGAGCCTACTAATAAAAACTGCGTAACTGACTGGAAGGGGACCAAAGTCATAGACAGGGGAGACACCAGGCGGATCCGTTGGATTAAGCGGCGGTCTGGATAAGAAAGTCAGCTCCAGTGAAGAGCCGGGACGAGGGGGGATACAAACTAACCACGTTGTTGTTATAGGGCTGACGGGGCACAAAAATGGCCCTAAAGCCCCCTTTACAAATCAAGA